>NW_012103976.1:352757-429817 GCF_000951045.1 Mandrillus leucophaeus
CTGGGACTACAGGCACCTGCCACCACGCCTGGCTAATTTTTTGTATTTTTAGTAGAGACGGGGTTTCACCATGTTAGCCAGGATGGTCTCGGTCTCCTGACCTCGTGATTCGCCTGCCTCAGCCTCCTAAAGTGCTGGGATTACAGGCGTGAGCCACCGCGCCCGGTCACGTGCTCAGACTTTATAATGGCTTTCCCCTCTGTCCATTCCCTCCCTTTTCACTCCTCTCTGACCTCACATTCTACACATGCTACCACCCCTGCTGTCTCCCCTCAATGCCTCTGCACAGGCTCATCCCTTGGCCTGCAACGCTCCTCTCCTCTGCAGGGTTCACCCCCTCTCCTATGTCATCTTTGTTCAAATCTCACTCTCAATTAGGTCTTCCTCAACTGCCTCATTAAAATTGCAACCCACCTCCATCCCGGGTAGTTATTGTTTCCTTTCCTGGTTGTATGAGGTTTTCCTTCCTTTGCACTTGGTATCTTTCAATGTGCTTAATGATTTACTTCAAAAAAAAATTGTTTGTTTCTCCCTCCTCTCACTCCACTCCCAAAATTTAAGCCCCACAAATTCAGATATTTTTATCAGTTTTATTTATTGCTGTTTCTGTAGGACCTAGAACACTGCCTGCCACATAATAAGCAGCCAACACATGGTCACTGAATCAATTAATTAATCAGTCAGTCAGTCAGTCAATCTATCACTGAACAGATGACTAAACATTTTCGTTTTACCCCAGTTTTATGGCTGAAATATAGAATACATATGTTGTTAATATGAAAACAAATACCAAAACAGAAAATAAATTATTTTCAAGTTATCCTCCTATGAGGCTAAGAAATACATACGCAAAAATCCATTCAAGCTATCCAGTCACTAGATCTTGCTTTCTGATGCTAAAATCAACAGATTGGAGCCTTATGCGAATTTACAGGTAGGAGAACTAAGCTGGCCAGCTAAGCTCTCCTACCTCTAAATTGTTATAAAGCTCTGATTATTAAGTATCTATCAGTAAGTTGTTAAGAAACAACTAATTTGGTGAGTAATCCTTTTTTTTCTAAATAGCACCTAACTCTCACCATGATGTATATTTAACTCTAGAGAACAAGTCAACCGATCAACTAAAAAATAAAAGAAATTCTAACAAAGCTAAGTACTGGAAATGACTGGCATTTTGGGGGGATCAAGAGCTTTATAACTTACACGATAAACGCACATGTGCAATTCTATCTTTAATATACTTTATATAAAGTAAAGGGCATGTTATATACATAATCCTTTGATAATTCATCATGTTAAGGAGTGCTTAATAAATATCAAAAAATATCAATTAAGCCAGAGGAAACCCCTGACAAGGTTGCAGACAGCTGGACGTGTACATCTGTTCAAAGTCAGTGATCTGTACAGAAGACCCCAGAGAAAGAATTAGTGTCAATCTGATATTCAGTGATAAACAATTATTACCAAGAATCCAATATGACACTGGAAATAATAACAAAACCGGCAAGTTAAGTATAAATTGAGGGACCTCAGATGTTGTGGAAATTTGAAGCCCTTGATTGCTGCTCAAAGCTGTCATGTTGGCAAGAAAATTCTTATTCAGTCTAAAAGTATAAGAATTCCTATCCATCCCACCCTGGCCCTGTAAACCAGCTCTCTCAGCCAGGAAGTCTGAATAATCCAGCAGTCACCAGGAACCTCCTTTGGGATGAAATCTATTTCTTCTACTCCCTTCAACCCATCGATTTCCTGCTCCTGTTTCCCTGGCTCTCTGGGAGAAGACAGCAAAGAGCCTGCTATCTGTGACCCTTTTTCTGTTTTGATGACTCTTACAGACTCTTGTATCAGGTTTTTGGATTCCTATTTTTCTTCCCACATCCTGCAACCACATCTACCAATGGATTCTTTGATTTGCATGCTCAGAGGCAGCATGGATCTAGATAAGACACCTCTTGGCCCCAGACTTTGATTTGGGGAGATCTTTTCCCATTAATAAAAATATAATGGCTTCTAGTTAGGGAAGACCTACTACATGTTGGGTACTGTATCAGGCACTTTCCACACAGCCTTGTTTTGCCTTTACAACATCTTTGTAAGAAAATGTATTATTGACCTTTTACAGATGAAGAATGGGAAATTAAATGACTCGTCCAAAGTCAGACAGCTAATAAGCATGCAAAGAAGGCAGCAGAATTCTAACTCCAGAATCCATGTTTTCTGCTCTGATGCTGTTTCTCTATCAAGCATTTGTAACATGAGTGATTCCAATTTCATTTTTTCCTTTGCATATTATATAGTAGTCAAATTGCTATAAACATGTCAATCATTTTGGTGCCAGGTTAAATTGTTTTTAAACTTGCTTTCATAGTAACATTGCAATGTTACTACCCATTTTCACCAAGCTGACATCCTCACTGATGGCCCAAATGAAATGGTAGGTTAAATTGCATGGCCCTTAGCATGAGTCAAGGTTGCAGCACCAAACTGTACTACTCCCAGTCATGTAGACTTCACCTCCACGCTTGCAATCAAAAAATGCCAATGTTATTTAAGAATATCCTTGATAAAGAAGTAAATCAACCTCTGAGTACATATCTTTTTAATATTCTATGACAAAATGAGAAATACTCACATAGAAAGATGATGGCTATCTTGAGATAAAGCACTTGTGTAATGAGTTTTTGGGTTTTTAGCCAAATTAACCTTTTTTTAATGAAAATATTTCACTTGAAACAACAAAGGACAAAGTATTGTTGTCCAGACTTGAGCCATGGGCAAATGTTTTATCCAAGAGGAAAGTGAATCCACATTGACAGTTGTTTGTTGCCAATGGTAAAATTTGAGCTTTCAAGCAAATATAAGAATTTTGGAAGATTTGTTTCTGTCACAGTATGCTTGGAAGCTCCTCAATACTTAAAGACCTTTAGATGAGGTCATTATATGATATTTTATATATTATGAAGTAAAATGTATCAACATGTAGAAGTTGAATGTAATTCAGAATGTTATTTTCCAAATAACTAATGTACAATGTCACAGAATTATGCATGGGTAAAGTCTCCATTCAAAATGCAAGACAGGATGGTGGATTTTTTATATATATATGTATATATAAAAAAATATAAAAATATAAAAAATATAATATATATATTATACATAGACAGTGAAATACGAAGAACTCATGGATTCCACATTTCAACCAACCTTTAGAAACAACTACCCATCAAGTTTTGGTGTGGCATCAAAGAATATTCAACGTTATCTCAAAATGCTATTAAAATGCCACTTTAATAACTACATATTTGTATGAACCTGTATTTTCTTCATATTTTCAATCAAAACAACATATTGAAACAGGTCATATGCACACATATGAGAACTTAGCTATTTTCTATTAAACCAGTCACTAAAGAAGTGATGCTCACAAAAAATTGGAAAACAATGTCACTCTTAACTATTCTTTTGTTCTGGAAAATATATTTATTTATATTAACATGTATTTGGTTTTAATATTATTTTTAAATTAATAACTATATAAATATGTTAAGCTTTTCTCAGTTTTAATTTTTACTTTAAGTATCAATCGTATAAACCAGAATCCTTTGGAGTCCTCAACAATTGTTAAGGATGTAAAGGGGTCCTGAGGCCAAATCATTTGAAAACCAGTAATATAAGAAAATTGTGTGCAGCCAGTGAACATTCTAGAGGAGTACATGCAAAAAGATCCCAAAATAAAATACAACATGCAGAGAAAAATAGCTGAAGAAAGATGTACTTCAATGTTAACTATATCAGTAAAGTTGTGAAATTATGAGTAATATAATTTTTATTTTTGATGTCCTGTTAAAATTTTTAAAATGAGCATGGCTTGCTTAAATAAAAAGTAACCAATTAACAAACAAATGAATAACTGAATTGCATCATACATGACAATAGCTTTAGTCTAGAGAAACATCTCTTCCCTTTTCATTGCCCTGTTCATTTTTATTCAATCCCTTCCTTTCTTCCCGCTCTGATGGCAATTCTTGATATACATATTTCTTCTCCATAGCCCCTGCCCACCTAGTCAAAAGTTTTTAACCTTCTAGTTCCTACCAATACTTATAAACTATACTAACTTATAAAACAACTTTTCCCCTCATCTGCAGGTTATCAACAAATATTAAATCATTGTTCTCTAAAATTATGTATTATAAAGCACAGCGATGTTATGGTTTGTGTGGTCATACCTGTTGCAGGTTACACATCAATATCATGTTGATCACTGTAATTTCCCGAGTTAGTGTGACTTTTCAACATCCCAGTGTGTGCCTAATAATAGCTGTTAAATACAGCTATGGCCCCAACAATGGGAGGTGTATGTGGATCCTAAGAGTGACCTACATGTTGGGTCCACTTAACCACTTGATTGCACAGTAGTTAAGCCACTGGAACTCAACAGACCTGTGATGAAATCCACAGCTCTAAATCCTCGGATATATTTTATAACCTGCCTAGACCTCTCCTCATTCAAAAGGTGAGAAATTTTACAGACTTATTATAATATAAAAAGGCTTACATATTCTGGTAGATGGTAAGTGCTCAAAATATGTAAGCTGCTGTGCTTTTATAATCATATTATTAGTATTGTTGTTATTACTGTAATTCTAGATTCTAACTCTCCATTTAATCCTGCTTTTCTTAGACATCATTATAATGGGTAATGAATATGGTTTGGATCTGTCTCCCTGCCCAAATATCATGTCAAATTGTAATTTCCAATGTTGGTGTTGGGGCCTGGTGGAAGGTGATTGGATCATGTGGGCAGTTTCTCATAAATTGTTTAACACCATCGCCCTTGGTGGTGTACTCATGATAGTGAGTGAGTTCTCATGAGATCTGGTTGTTTAAAAGTATGCAGCACCTCCCCCACTCCCTCTTTTCCTCTTGCTCTGGCTATGGGAAGTGCCTTTCTCCACATTTGCCTTCACCAGTATTCAAAGCTCCCTGAGGACTTCCTAGAAGCAGAAATTTCTATGCTTTCTGAACAACCTGAAGAACCATGAACCAATTAAATATTTTTCCTTAATAAATTATCAAGTCTCATGTATTTCTTTACAGCAGTGCAAGAATTAACTAATATAAAAATTTGTACCCAGAAGAGGGACACTGCTATAAAGATACCTAAAAGTGTGGAACTAGGTAACAGGCAGAGGTTAGAACCATCTGGGATACCCAAAAGGAGACAGAAAAATGAAAAAAGGTTTGGAATTTCCTAGAGACTTGTTAAATTGTTGTGACCAAAATTCTGATAGTGATATAGACAGTGAAGTCCAGGCTGAGGAGATCTCAGATGGAAATGAGGAACTTATTGGAAACTGGAGTAAAGGTCACTTTTGCTATGCTTTAGCAAACAGCCTGGCTGCATTGTGCCCCGGCTCTAAGGATCTGTGGAATTTTGAACTTGAGATTGATGATTTAGGGTATCTGGTGGAAGAAATTTCTAAGCAGCAAAGCATTCAAGATGTGACCTTGTTGCTTCTAACCACCTATGGTCATATACATAAGCAAATAAATGAACTGAAATTGGAACTTACATTTAAAAGGGAAACAGAGCATAAAAGTTTGGAAAATTTGCATCCTGGCCATATGGTAGAAAAGAAAAGCCCATTTTCAGGGGAGGAATTTAACCAGGCTGCAGAAATTTCCATATGTAAAGAGGAGCCAAGTGCTAATATCCAAGACAATGAGATAAAGGCCTTGAAGGCATTTCAGAGACCTTCAGGGAAGCCCCTCCCATCACAGGCCCAGAGACCAAGGAGGGAATAATGGTTTATTGGGCCCCAGCCCCATTGCGCTCTGCAGACTCAGAACCCTGCTTACTGCATCCCAGACGTTTCAGCTCCAGCTGTGGTTCAAAGGGTCCCAGGTAAAGCTCAGGCCACACTTTCTGAGGGTGAAAGCCTTAATCCTTGGCAACTTCCATATGGTATTAAACCTGAAGGTATGCAGAGTACAAGAGTTGAGGTTTAGGGGCCTCTACCTAGATTTCAGAGGATGTACAGAAAAGCCTGAATGTCCAGGTAGAAGCCTGCTGCAGGGATGGAGCCCCTATGCAGAACCTCTATTAGGGCAGTGCAGAGTCAAAATGTGGGGTTGGAGTCCCACACAAAGTCCCCACTGGGGCACTGCCTAGCAGAGCTGTGAAAAGAGGGCCACCATCCTCCAGACCCCAGAATGTTAGATCTATCAACAGCTTGCACCATGTGCCTGGAAAAGCTGCAAGCACTCAATGGCAGTCCTTGAGAGCAGCCAAGGGGGCTGAACTCTGCAAACTCTCAGGGATGGAATGGCCCAGGGCTTTGGTAGCCTACTCCTTGCACCAGTGTGCCCTGGATGTGAGGCATGCAGTCAAAGGAGATTATTTTGGAACTTTAAGATGTAATGATTGCCCTGCTGGGTCCTGGACTTGCCTGTAGCCCCCTTCTTTTGACCAATTTCTCCTTTTTAGAATATACCCAATGCCTATATCCACATTGTATCTTCGGAGTAACTAATTTGTTTTGACTTTACAGGCTAATAGTTGGAAGGGACTAGCCTTGTCTCAGATGAGACTTTAGACTTTGAATTTTTGAGTTAATGCTGGAATGAGTTAAGGCTTTGGGGGACTGTTGGGAAGGCATGACTGTATTTTGCAATATGAGGTGGGACATAAGATTTGGAGGGGTCTAGGGTATAATAATATGGTTTGGATCTTTGTCCCTGCCCAAATATCATGTCAAATTATAAATCCCAATGTTGGAGATGGGGCCTGGTGGGAGGTGATTGGATCATGGGGGCTGTTTCTCATGAATGGTTTAACACCATCCCCGTTGGTGCTGTTCTCATGAGAGCTGGTTGTTTAAAAGCCTGTAGCACCTCCCTACTCTCTCTCTCTCTCTCCTCCTCTGGCATGTGAAGTGCCTCCCTCACTCCCCCTTTGCCTTCTACCATGATTAAAAGCTCCCTGAGGACTCTGCAGAAGTAAAAGCTGCTATGCTTCCTGTACAATCTGTAGAACTGTGAGTCAATTAAACCTCTTTTCTTTATAAATTACCCAGTCTTAGGTATTTCTTTACAGCAGTGTGAAAATGAACTAATGCAGTAACAGTGGCTACAGTCTTCTCTAGTCCAACCTCATTAAGTAACTGTTTTTAAGTTTAATCAGTTAATACACAGAGCCTGAACAGTAAAGTATGTATTAGAGGAAGAAGTCTCATCATGGCTTAAAATGGCATTGAGAGAGAGATCATATAACCAAATGAGCAGAAGATATCTTAGAGAGTTATCTGGAGAGACTGCAATGATACATCACATCTCCTAAGGAAGAGCTAAGTATAATGACTGGGTGAAGGTGGTGGGTATAAATTTAAAGACAAATTTAGTCAACTCCATAGTGTTACTCTGGGTTGGCTCAGAGCCCAGAGCTTTGGTGTGGTCTATACTTTGTTTAAAAAACAGTGAGCCCGTCAGGTGTGGTGGCTTATGCCTGTAATTTAAGCCCTCTGGGAGGCCAAGGTGGAAGGATTGCTTGAGGCAGAGAGTTCAAGACCCACCTGGGCAACAAAGTGAGACATGAGTCTTTATATACAAATTTATATACAAATGCACATAAACAAACAGAAAACAGAGAGCAAATACATAGGCCCTTTCTTTGACTTTATTTATAATCTCCAGTTACACAGATAGACTCTTTCTTGGGGCTTGATACCTGCCTTGTTTTTGTTGTTATTGCTGTCATTTTTGAGACAGGGTCTTGCTCTGTCACTCAGACTGAAGTGCAGAGGGGCACTCATGGCTCACTATAGCCTTGACCTCCTGGGCTCAAGCAATCCTCCTGCTTCAGCCTTGATATGGTTTGGCTGTGTCCCCACCCAAATCTCATGTTGAATTGAAACTCCCACAATTCCCACATGTTGTGGGAGGAACCTGGTGGGAGATGACTGAATTACAGGGGTGGGTCTTTCCTGTGCTGTTCTCGTGATAGTGGATGAGTCTCACGAGGTCTGATGGTTTTAAAAAATGGGAGTTTCTTTGCACAAGCTCTCTTCTCTTGTCTACTGCCATGTGAGATGTGCCTTTTACGTTCTACCATGATTGTGAGGCCTCCCCAGCCATGTGAAACTCTTAAGTCCAATAACCTCTTTCTTTTGTAAAATACCCAGACTCAGGTATGTCTTCATCAGCAGCATGAAAATGGACTAATACAAGCCTCCCAAGTAGCTGGGACCACAGGCAGGTGCCACCATGCCAACTCATTTATTTCTTTTTGTTTTTGTTTTTTTTTTTTCATTTTGTTTTTTTTGGAGAAAGGATCTCTCTGTTGCTCAGGTTGGCCTTAAACTCCTGGGTCAAATGATCCTTCTGCCTCTCCCTCCCAAAGTGTTGGTATTACAGGTGTGAGCCACTGCACCAGGTCCCTGCTTTGTTAAATGCATTGTTTATTAGGCTATTAGTTGATGAGGAAGTTAAAAATACTGAACAAAACACCTAAACTAACCTGGCCATAGGAATTTAAAATATGGCTGGGGCAGCAATTTATAGGACCACCATGGAGGAAAATGCAGGAAAAGTCTACTGCCTTCCTGATATATTGCTTCAATTTCTCATCAATTAAATTCAGAATTCCTGGAAAAAAAACCCAAAATACTTTATTATTATTATTATTTTGAGACAGGGTCTCACTCTGTCACCCAGGCTGGGGTGCACAGGCATGATTATGGCCCCCTGCAGCCTTGACCTCCTGGGCTCAAGCGATCCTCCCACCTCAGCCTCCCAAGTAGCTAGGACTACAGGCACATGCCACCATGCCCAGCTAATTACTGTATTTTTTGTAGAGATAGGATTTCAGCATGTGTCTCAGTCTCGTTTTGAACTCCTGGGCTCGAGCAATCTGCCTGACTCAGCTTCCCAATGAGCTGGGATTAAAGTTGTAAGCCAGCCACTGCACTGCACCTGGACTAAAAAAGTTTTTTTTTATTTTGGAGACAGAATTTCACTCTTGTTGCCCAGGCTGGAGTGCAATGGTGTGGCCTTGGCTCACTGCAACCTCCACCTCCCCGGTTCAAGCAATTCTCCTGCCTCAGCCTCCCAAGTAGCTGGGATTACAGGCATGTGCCACCGTGCCCGGCTAATTTTGTATTTTTAGTAGAGACCAGGTTTCACCACGTTGGCCAGGCTGGTCTTGAACTCCTGACCTCAGGTGGTCCGCCTGCCTCAGGCTGGGATTACAGGCATGAGCCACCACCCCCGGCTGGCTAAAACTTCTTTAGGTGTCTCTACATATCAAATAGTCTTGTATGATCATGTGAAAGAACTGAGTCTTTTTTAAAAAAATTAGAAAATTGAAAAATTTGAATATGTCAAAAAGTATTCTGTTAAATTATTATAAATGTCATATCACAAATTCCCTTTATTTATTATCAGGGTACATATTCTTAGCTATTAAGAGATGATGTGTAAGTTTTTCAGTATAAGAAGCTCTTGAGCAAACCTTAAGAAAAATATGTTTAACACTTATATTGCCCCAAATAAATTTCCATGTGTGGAGAAACTTTCTGCTGAGACTGACGTTCACATTTAAAATATAGCCGGGCACAGTGGCTCACGCCTGTAATCCCAGCACTTTGGGAGGCCGAGGCGGGCGGATCACAAGGTCAGGAGATCGAAACCATGGTGAAACCCCGTCTCTACTAAAAAAAAATACAAAAAATGAGCTGGGCGCGGTGGCGGGCGCCTGTAGTCCCAGCTACTTGGGAGGCTGAGGCAGGAGAATGGCATGAACCCAGCAGGCGGAGCTTTCAGTGAGCCAGGATTGCGCCACTGCACTCCAGCTTGGGCGACAGAGCGAGACTCTGTCTCAAAAAAAAAAAAAAAAAGAGTTAATTAAAATATCATTACAATCAAAACTTTGGAAAGTGCTAAAGTGTCTGTATGGGCACTAACTAGCTACAAGGGGAAGAGAAGGCATGAAATGAGAGGGAGGGCATAGACTGGGAATCAGGAGACAGAACCGATCTGGGAACGACTGCTGATTAGCTATGTAGCTCTGCCTAAGTGTCTCCCTTTCTTGATCTGAGTTTTCTGGTATGTATATTATATTAATGAAGATTTCAGAGGTTCTTCGGGCTCTGTAATTCTATTCTGTTTTTTTGCACTGTGAATTTTTGCTTTGTCTTTGTTTTCCCTCTTTTGGACTTCTCTGCAGCATTTGGCACTATTGAGAACAATCTCCTTCTTAAAATTCCATCCCTGGCTTTTATGGTGAGAACAACTCAGGGATCATTTCAAATACTACTGTCCTCTCTCAGAGCTGGCCCTCATGGCTCAGTTCCTGAGCTAACTGAAGCTTGTTCTCTTTCTCTCTCTCTCTCTCTTTCTCTCCTTTTTCAGAGAGTTGAAAATACCTAGTGTCTTCCATGAGTCCCTGCTGTGGCTTCAATGCATCCTCCAAAGTTCATGTGTTGGAAACTGAATCCCCAAGGCAATGGTGTCTAGAAGTGGCACCTTTAAGAGGTGATTAGGTCACAAGAGTTCTGCCCTCATAAATGCATTCATGATGTTATTACGGGAGTAAGTTAATTAACATGGGCATTGGTTAGTTATTGCTGGAGTTGGTTCATGAGAAAAGGAAGAGTTCTGTCCCCTTTTCTTCCTGTGTCTCTCATGTGCACTCTTTTGCCCTCCTGCTTTCTTGTCATGGGTTGACACAGCAAGAAGACCCTCACAAGATGCAGTCCCTCAGTCTTGGCATTCCCAGCCACCAGACCATGAGCAGAATAAATTTCATTTCTTTATAAACTCCCAAATCTCTGGTGTTGTGTTATAGCAGCATAAAACAGACTAAGGCAGAAAATTGGTACACAGAATGGGGTTGTTGCTATAACAAATACCTGAAAAGTGGAGGCAGCTTTAGAATTGAGTAATGTATATAGGCTGGAAAAATTTGGAGCAGCAGGCTAGTAAAAGCCTGGATTGCTATAAATGGAGTGGTAAGGGCAATTCTGGTGAGGGTTCAGAAGAAGACAAGAGCTGTACGGAGAACCTAAATCTTCCTAGGGATTACTTAACTCGTCATGGTCAGAATGTTGGTAGAAATACGGAGTGTAAGGGCCATTCTGATATAGTATCAAATAGACATGAGAAACAGATATAGATGGTCCCCAACTTAAACAATTTTTTTACTTTATGATGGTGTGAAAGTAATATGCATTCAATAGAAATGGTTCTTTCAGTACCCATACAACCATTCTCTTTTTCACTTTCAATATAGTATTCAATAAATTACATGAGATATTCCATACTTGATTATATAATAGGCTTTTGTCTATAGGCTAATGTGAGCATTCTGGGCATGTTTATGGTAGGCTATCCTAAGCTATGATGTTCAGTAGGTTTGGTGTGTTAAATGTATTTTCGACTTACTGTATTTTCAACATACAATGGGTTTATCAAGATGTAACCACATCATAAGTCAAGGAGCATTGGAAAGTGGAATAAAGGCCATCCTTTATCCTAGTTATACAGTTGTAAAGAACTTCATGGAATTAAGTCCAGGTCCTAGAACTTTGTGGAAGGCAGGACTTAAGAGTGAGGAACTAGGATATCTGGCAGAAGAAATATCTAAGCAGCAAAGTGTTCAAGCTGCTGCATGGCTTCTTTTAGATACTTACAGTAAAATGAAGGAAGAGAGAAATGACGTAAAAATGGGATTTATAATTAAAAGGAAAGTAGAATGCCAAGATTTGGAAAATTATCAGCCTGACCATATAAAGAATAAAAAAGTTTGTTCAGGAGAGAATACTAAAGGTGTGGCCAAGAGACATTTGCTAAACAGATTCATATGGATAGAAGGAAGCCAGGTTCTACTCATCAAGACTATAGGACAATGACCCTGAAGGCATTTCAGAGATCTTCAAGGCAAGCTAGAACCTCAAGGGCAAGGTTTCCAGAGAGGCGCCCACAAGACTTCAACATTTGCTGCCCTACACTGCCTTGTGACTCCACTCCTGGAATTCTGGTACAGCATTCCTCAGCATGCTCTGGCCATGGTTCAAGTGAGTTGAGGTGTGGCTTCACCTGCCACACCACAAGGTACAAGCTATAAAACTTGGTAACATCCATATGGTGCTAATTCTGAAGGCACACAGAATGCAAGAGTTGTGGGGCCATGGCAGCCTCCATCTAGGTATCAAAGGATGTTACAGACAGCCTGGGGGCTCAGGCAAAGACTTGTCACAGGGGTGGAACCACTGGAGAGAGTCCCTGCTAGAGCAATGCCTAGTGGAGCCATGGGAGTGGTGTGGCCCCTGAGACCATGAACCACAGAGTCACCAGTGTGCAACTCCAGCCAGGAAAAACTGCAGGCACAAGACTTTAACCTGTGAGACCTGCTGAGTGGACTGAGTCCAGCAAAGTCACAGGGGCAGGGATGCCCTTATTAAATGGACTAATGGCATTGCCTCAGGAGTGAGTTTGTCATTATCGTAGGAGTGAATTCAGTCCTCTCTTGCTAACTCTTGTGCATACTGTCACCATGTGATGCTTTCAGTCTTATTATCATGCAGCAAGAAGGTCCTCACCAGACACGTCCCCTTGATCCTGAACTTCCCAACCTCCAGAACTATAGGATCAGCAAACTTCTATTGTTTATTAATTATCCATTCTGTGGTACTCTATTATAGCAGCATGAAATGGACTCAGTCCCTTTACCTTGATAACTTATAAATCTTATAAACTTATAAAACTTATAAATGCCATATGACATCACATCACACAATGGAAAGAACATGAATTTGGGGCTTTAACAATACTCAGGTTCTTTAACTTGGGACTTTGTGAAGATTTATTGAAAATAACTTTTCCAATTTTACAAATTAAAAAAACGCAGGATGAGAGAGGTCAGATGAATTTCTCACCCAGCTCCTAAACTGGACCTGACCCAAATTACCAGGAGAATGCTCAGTCTTAGTATAGAACAGATTTCAATAGACGTTTATTAAAGTACGCTTTGGAATCCCTGCCTAGGAAGGGTATTAAAAGAAACAAATTCTGAGCTGGGTAAGTACTCAGGGGTTGGTAGTTATCTAATGTTTGCTTTTCATCATTTATTTAACAATTCTTTCCAAATAATTATTCAGTTGTCCATTAACTACATATTTGGTACAGCAGAATAAAACAAACAAAAAATAGTGGCACATCAGAATAAACTGACCTCTTCAAATAGCAACTCAGAGTCTTTCAGGTAGACATCCTGCCTTAGAGGACATCAAAGTTTGTTTGAAATGGAAACAGCCTCTCCAAAATGAGTCTTCAAAGGTTGCGAAGTACTATAGAAGAACTTTAAATTTAGGCTTTTTTTTCCTGTGGTACTTTAAGCATAACAGATGGATCTTCATAATTAGCATCACATTTGCATTTTTCTCTCCACAAAAAAGAGCTAATAATCTTAGAAGGAGAATTAAAAAGCATCATTCCGTCATATTTTTATTGATCTTATTTATAATTTGTATGCCAAGTCTTCTTTATGATACCTATTACTTTCTAGCCCTCTCCTGGGAGATGAACAAATTTACAAATAAGGAAATGAGCAGGGTAGTTAGGAGCACAAACTTGAAAATGACTTTAGGATGAGAACTCACTGGAAGGCCCTGATAAAGTGGAAGAAATATGAAGATTCAGATACAGCCTGAAGCCCATCTATGTAATCTCCTCCAACAGAGTAGGCCTACTTATCTTTTGTGTATGTTTCTATGAGACTCCCATCCTATCCTATGCACTGTAACTCCTACCACTCAGAACCATTTAGTTGAAAGGTGCTATGAAATAGGAGAAATCATTGAACAAACTGTCCTCACAGGCAAGCTCTCAAGCTCTCCTGATGTAGAGCTGGAGATAGCTATTGATGAACTATGGTGGGTGCAGAAGTTAAACAGATACCATCCGCAGAGCACAGAGTAAGCAGAGGCCCTAGGACATGCAGCATGGGACAGTATACCCTGAGAGAACTGGGCCAGTGTAAACAAAGATCATGTCCCAACTGTGTACCACAACTAACACTGTATCTGAGGACCTCAGTGATCCTCAAGGCTTCCCTATGAGGCTGATGCCATCTTCATTGTGTAGATAGAGAAACTAAGATTTAGGAAAGTAAACCATATTGCCCTCTAGTTAAGTGGCAAAGCCGGTATTTTCATTTAGGTCCCATCCAATAGCAAACTTCACGATACTAAGTGGCATGCCATTTCGACCTGTCAACTATATGCAATAAATTTGCTCTGGTAAAGGTTTTGCTTTAATTTGCCCATATCCAATCCGTCATAATCAATAACATAACTTTGGAAGTCACCTGAATAGGGATTAGGAGTGTAATCAATGACCATGAAACGGAAAAGATAAACTGGTCCACAGGGAAATTGAGCCCTTGACCTTAAGCTCCCTAGAGCTGAATTCTAACCAAGTCAATTAATTAGCCACAGACTATTAAATGAACACATTAGAGACCAAATTCTTTCAAACCACAAATCTAAGTTGGCCTTGTATGGGAACATAGAGTTAAGTATGTACTGACTTTTTTTTTATATCGGATGGGTAATGTGCCAACATCCTGATAAGGCTGAAGGAGGCACATCTCACACATTACGGTGAAACCCAATCATCACACTTATGAACCACAAAAGGATCAATATGCATTGAATTTGAGTGTGCCCATTTAGTACAGTGTAGACTCTCTAGAGTATCCAAAAGCAGATGAAATTATAAGTGAAAATTTTATAGTCTTTTTTTAAACTTTCTCTTACTGTTCATAATGCCTATACTTCACTACATTTTTTTAAATTGATACATCTAACTTAGGAATCAAGTCTTTAAGAGGACCCTGGTTGAACTGCCAATTTTTATCAGATTCATTAAACTCCACCCCATAGGTAAGATCAGACCTGGAATTCTTAAGCTGGAGAGTACTCCATGAAAGATACTGTGTATACTAAATGAAAAGCAGTAATATCACACATCTAACTGATAAGACCGGCAAGCCCAGAGAGCCTGAAAGAGGAATCCCCTTTCCCTCACCTGTTGCTACTGGACTTTTTAGGCTTCCTCAACAACACATGGAGTATATTCTGCACCCAGTGCTCAGTCTCAACTATCTACTTCTCAGTGGCACCAAGGTCACTCAAGGGTTGAGTTCTCACAGAGCAAGAGAGGAACAGGGAGGGATGCAAGAAGAGGGAGATCCATCCCCAACCTAGTATAGTATTTGGGCCATTGCTCTTCTCCATCCTTCATAAATTACTGATAATTTTGAAAAGTCTGGAAAGTGAGAAACAGGAAGGATAAGGAGAAACCATAAGGAAAAAGGAGGGAATTCATCTGGGGATGTTCTTCCATTTCTCTTTCCTCATCCAGACCCTTCACATAGTCCTCCTATCTTCATTCTAATTCCTTGACCCAGAATATTTGTGCTACCCTCTTCCCAAACTCCTAATCTCCTTAATTGTAGCCAGGCACCAGGCCAAATCAATCACATGTTCAGAACTGTGGGAGTCTCCTCCCAGTTCTCAGGAGTGGTGGGAAGGCACAGATCTCAAAGCTACAGAGTTTCAGTGAGAGCAGATTTGTTGCTTGCATTTAAATTTTTGGAAGCCTCACTTTTCATAGAAATAATGTTCTCCAAGATGACTCAGTTTGATAGCACTGTTATTCAGGGTACATTTTGTGTTAAATATGCTCTTGTTTATTGGCCTCAGATCCTATACATCATAATATAATATTCTGAGGTCCAAACAAATATATTATGGAACACGACCTGCTTCTATGCAGGAGCTTTGTCTGTACTGCACATTTATTCATCAGGTAGGAAAGTGGGGAAGTTTGCAAAATAGAGAAGGATTCTTTAAAGAGGCGGGAACAAGGTTATCTAAAGAATCTGGTGCATTGGCTAAATTATGTAATTATGAAAAGAGCAGACATTAGGCACAATAGAAATTCATCATTCTTGTATCTCTACTTTCATTTTCTGTAAACGATGTACAACATAATGTACAAAATTTCTATGGTCAGGTCTGGTGGTAGCTCTACATTTAAATATGGAAAAGCCTCATTAACAGAAAACACATGGCTATAGTTCTTTTTAACAGAACTTTTGGTTAAATTCAGACAGGTGAAATACACTTTTAATTTACTGATGTTAATCTAACAGGATCATTTGGAAATATTTAAAATGCCTGTAACAGGACCCGTTTACTGGAAGACTATAACGAATTACTTAATGTGCTTATTTCAGGACAAAACTAAGAGTAATACTCTACTTTGTAAAGGGGATTAGATTTGCAATGAAAGGAACTTACTGGGGATCCTGGCCAATTGAAAGCTGGCAAAACAAAGTGAGCAGATGCATTAGAAGTCATCTGATCTGGGGAGCTAATCCCAGTGCTGTCAGACCTTCGAAAACTGCCTCAACCATGTCAATGCACCAATGGAAACTTATTCCTAGCCTGCAACTTTAATAGGGCAAGGGAGGTGCTACTTGCTTCACAAGCCGGGGAAGCTTTTCCACTGCACCTCCGCGCACCGGCCTCCAGCACTCACAGATACCGACGTCCACGTCGACTGTAAACTGACCCTCTGTTCTGAATGATCAGTGATATTCCTCACTACATTTCACGACCGTTACTTGAAACAGGCACTAAACACATACGTGTAAAATGTACTTAAGACACTAATGTACCGAACACATTAACACCTAATTCTAAATCTGACAAATTAATAAAGTAATTTTTACTTGTATGGTTATAAAGGGTGAGCATTATAATAAAAAATGTGCTAATTTGTCCTGGTCAAGGGTGTGAATGGATATGAAATAAGAAAATATGAAAAAATAGTATTGATAGGAAAAGTATTTTCCAACATTGCAATTGTTGTGAATTTCCCACAATATTATTTAAAGAACTAGATTTACAATTTTGCCATCCGAAAAATATTGTAACTGTGAAATAGTTAACGTTCAGTTTAAAGTTTGGGATTTAAAATGAGCCTAAATTTACAAAACAGACTGCCTTACCTTTAATTTATATGATGGAACTTGTTTTCAGAACAGAACATAAGAAAGATACACAGACTGAGCCAAATCATCTAAGCAATTAAGATTTCAATATTGTGGATACCACTGGAGCCCACACTGAAAAGTGAGTGCTATTAACCTAAAGATTTAAAGTCACAATATCTGTGACTCAATTGTGACTCAGTTGCCAAGTCCCTCCAACATTAATGGTTAAGAGTTCAATGATTCTGAAAGTAGCAAAAAAAAAAGGGGGGGAATTTAAAACGAAGATTGAATAGTTTGCTAATTTCCACAGCTCTGCATCAGATTTACCTTTCCTGGCTTCTTCTTATAACATCTCCTGTATCCACAAATACTCATCTGACATCTCATATTTGGAACACAACTGAGAATCAATTAGTCAAGTCACAAAAGTCAAGTCATAAAACTCTTTGCTCTGTCTTGGAGGAGAAACTCCTACACCATCAATTTTACAGATTATTTGCTTTTATGCTTTACCTAAAAATAATATTATAAATTTCTAATATTTTCTAATATTTTGGACCTGTTTTCTAAATCCAAAGAATGTTAGAAGCCATAAATAAATGGAGTTAGTACTTGTTATAGGTTCTATGAGAGCAGAGATACAATAGTAGACAAAATAGAAAATCTGCTAAAACTGACAAAAGCTTAAAAAGCACAATAGTCTGGGGATACTGCAGTGAGAACTAATATAACTCAATAGGTCCCACTGGCATCATGGTACTGCATTCATAGTAGAAGAGTTGATGTTCATTCTGATGTCTGATTCATTCAGAAAGTTCCTATTTTGTTTGGTTTAGTCAGTTTAATGAGTTATAAAAGTACTAATTTATTTTAGAAAGCTATCCATTTAAAGGACTTAAAACAATACCTATATGTATGTGGGTGTGTGGGTGTGTGGGTGTGTGGGTGTGAGGTATCTACCTAGAAATGGCTATATAAAGTGATGTCTGTGTCTTTCTCTATCTATCCATGCTTAGATTCTAAGAACTTCAAGCTGATTTTGCCTGCACTCAGTGGGTGCTGCTAGTTCACCCAGGTATACTATGTGGGTGGCTTCTTGATTGGAATGATTAAATAGTGGGCTTTTGGTAGGTCTGAACTAAGTGAATACCATTTCTGTAGGTCAAGAACAGTCAAATATCAGTCATCTCATATGGCTCCAGCTAATGTTACTATAGGCCATTTTGTGATCTGTAAAATTTTCCCCTACCATTACTTAGCTCAATTATAAAATTAAATTAGACTATAAACATACAGTAACTGAGCAGTAGGGACCCTGACCCGGAAAGAAAAATGTAATTAATGTCACAATAGGAGTCAAAATAATAAAACAAAAGCTGATATCACATATTAGGACCCTCAATTACCACAAATTTACCATGAAAAGTTTTATTCTAACTCACACTAATATTAGGTAATATTTTATTTCTACTCTCCAGAAGATAGCTGGATTGGAAACACCAGTTGCTGGCTTACGATTGCCCATGAAATGTGCACTGAAGCTAAAATGCAAACTTGTCAGGTTTTTCTCCCAGTCATGAGATCCATTTTGTTTGCTTATTTATTTAGAAAGGGGGAGAGGTGTGATTAAATATAGTTTACAGAGTCAGTGGAAGATTTTTAAGTTTGTTCATATTTCTGATAAAAACAAGAAAACCTGAACTTTTGTTTTATTCTGCAGCAACTAAGATATTGGGTGATTAAAAATGGGTAAAGGAAAAACATCAGTTGGCATGATGATTTTATTATAAGTAAATTTATTTCCAAACTGGGAAAATGCTTTGTGATTGAAGAAGATTAGGGTTTATAATCATTGTTAACCTTTTCTGAGAAACAATTGGCCTGTAGCCAACCTATTACATAACCTAGCCAAAGAAAGAAAACTGTTTCACAAAAAGCCAGTAAATCAAACTTGCACTATTGTAGGCTATTAAATGAGCTTGTTTTGAACTCAAATGTATATTATTCAGAAGATAAAAGTAGTACATTTGCAAAGTACATAAAAAGCTGTTTATAACAAAGCAGGGTCTTACAATGATAGTTTAATTCCTTACATGTCCTATCAGCATATGTCTCTACTATTAATATTTTCTTTTTAATAAGTCTCATAAAATAGGTTGGGCCAAATAGATTCTCCTTTCCTGGTCTTTTTTAAAGCGTTATCAAGTTACACCCTTTACTAATATTCCTAAAGATCTAAAGATTCTAGTATATATTCATTCCCACAATATTATTTAAAGAACTAGATTTACAATTTTGCCATCCGAAAAATATTGTAACTGTGAAATAGTTAACGTTCAGTTTAAAGTTTGGGATTTAAAATGAGCCTAAATTTACAAAACAGACTGCCTTACCTTTAATTTATATGATGGAACTTGTTTTCAGAACAGAACATAAGAAAGATACACAGACTGAGCCAAATCATCTAAGCAATTAAGATTTCAATATTGTGGATACCACTGGAGCCCACACTGAAAAGTGAGTGCTATTAACCTAAAGATTTAAAGTCACAATATCTGTGACTCAATTGTGACTCAGTTGCCAAGTCCCTCCAACATTAATGGTTAAGAGTTCAATGATTCTGAAAGTAGCAAAAAAAAAAGGGGGGGAATTTAAAACGAAGATTGAATAGTTTGCTAATTTCCACAGCTCTGCATCAGATTTACCTTTCCTGGCTTCTTCTTATAACATCTCCTGTATCCACAAATACTCATCTGACATCTCATATTTGGAACACAACTGAGAATCAATTAGTCAAGTCACAAAAGTCAAGTCATAAAACTCTTTGCTCTGTCTTGGAGAAGAAACTCCTACACCATCAATTTTACAGATTATTTGCTTTTATGCTTTACCTAAAAATAATATTATAAATTTCTAATATTTTCTAATATTTTGGACCTGTTTTCTAAATCCAAAGAATGTTAGAAGCCATAAATAAATGGAGTTAGTACTTGTTATAGGTTCTATGAGAGCAGAGATACAATAGTAGACAAAATAGAAAATCTGCTAAAACTGACAAAAGCTTAAAAAGCACAATAGTCTGGGGATACTGCAGTGAGAACTAATATAACTCAATAGGTCCCACTGGCATCATGGTACTGCATTCATAGTAGAAGAGTTGATGTTCATTCTGATGTCTGATTCATTCAGAAAGTTCCTATTTTGTTTGGTTTAGTCAGTTTAATGAGTTATAAAAGTACTAATTTATTTTAGAAAGCTATCCATTTAAAGGACTTAAAACAATACCTATATGTATGTGGGTGTGTGGGTGTGTGGGTGTGTGGGTGTGAGGTATCTACCTAGAAATGGCTATATAAAGTGATGTCTGTGTCTTTCTCTATCTATCCATGCTTAGATTCTAAGAACTTCAAGCTGATTTTGCCTGCACTCAGTGGGTGCTGCTAGTTCACCCAGGTATACTATGTGGGTGGCTTCTTGATTGGAATGATTAAATAGTGGGCTTTTGGTAGGTCTGAACTAAGTGAATACCATTTCTGTAGGTCAAGAACAGTCAAATATCAGTCATCTCATATGGCTCCAGCTAATGTTACTATAGGCCATTTTGTGATCTGTAAAATTTTCCCCTACCATTACTTAGCTCAATTATAAAATTAAATTAGACTATAAACATACAGTAACTGAGCAGTAGGGACCCTGACCCGGAAAGAAAAATGTAATTAATGTCACAATAGGAGTCAAAATAATAAAACAAAAGCTGATATCACATATTAGGACCCTCAATTACCACAAATTTACCATGAAAAGTTTTATTCTAACTCACACTAATATTAGGTAATATTTTATTTCTACTCTCCAGAAGATAGCTGGATTGGAAACACCAGTTGCTGGCTTACGATTGCCCATGAAATGTGCACTGAAGCTAAAATGCAAACTTGTCAGGTTTTTCTCCCAGTCATGAGATCCATTTTGTTTGCTTATTTATTTAGAAAGGGGGAGAGGTGTGATTAAATATAGTTTACAGAGTCAGTGGAAGATATTTTTAAGTTTGTTCATATTTCTGATAAAAACAAGAAAACCTGAACTTTTGTTTTATTCTGCAGCAACTAAGATATTGGGTGATTAAAAATGGGTAAAGGAAAAACATCAGTTGGCATGATGATTTTATTATAAGTAAATTTATTTCCAAACTGGGAAAATGCTTTGTGATTGAAGAAGATTAGGGTTTATAATCATTGTTAACCTTTTCTGAGAAACAATTGGCCTGTAGCCAACCTATTACATAACCTAGCCAAAGAAAGAAAACTGTTTCACAAAAAGCCAGTAAATCAAACTTGCACTATTGTAGGCTATTAAATGAGCTTGTTTTGAACTCAAATGTATATTATTCAGAAGATAAAAGTAGTACATTTGCAAAGTACATAAAAAGCTGTTTATAACAAAGCAGGGTCTTACAATGATAGTTTAATTCCTTACATGTCCTATCAGCATATGTCTCTACTATTAATATTTTCTTTTTAATAAGTCTCATAAAATAGGTTGGGCCAAATAGATTCTCCTTTCCTGGTCTTTTTTAAAGCGTTATCAAGTTACACCCTTTACTAATATTCCTAAAGATCTAAAGATTCTAGTATATATTCAACTAATTCCTGTTAAATATTGTGAGAAAAATTCTATCTAAGCATAGCAATAAAACTATAGAAAGCAGAAGTGTAAAACTACAGGAAATATGTGTGTGTGTGCATGTATGTCCGCATGCACGTGCATAAGATGAGCTTAAAAACTATTTTTGGACCAGGGCCATGAACTGAATGAATATGATCTTCATGAAGCCCCAAGAGGAACCCCATACTTTAAAGGAACAAAAACTTTCTATAGACAATTTGTTATGTAAAGATACATCAAGGTTAAAAAAAAAAAAAAGAGTATGTAACAGAGAGTTTAAATGAGGTCAACAGAATTACACCAGCTGGTCCCACTCCCCACCGGGCTGCAGAGGGAAGTGAAGCAATCCACAGGACACAGGTTTAATCCAGACAAGGCTTCACAGTAAAAGAAAATCAACACAGCACATGGCACTGAAAAACAATCTTCTGCCAGTCCAGATTATGGAGTACTAGGAGGACTCAATATTTGAAATGTTTGCCCTTCAAAGAGAAACTCTTACATACTAAGCCAGTTAGCGCAGGTTTTGATACAAATCACCAAATTCAGAAATAACAGCCTTCAACTTAGAAACTTCTGAGAAAGGGAGGAGGGGGGGGGTCATACATTTCGGTGAATGCAAATGTAAAACGACAATTTCCTATATTATGATAATGTCTTAAAAATGTAAAGTGGAGCAGTAGGGAGACGCTCCTCCCTTTCTTCACAGATCCCAGTGCTGTCTCACATGGAGTGTGAGGTGACAGGAGGACTTTGTGCAGGGCTCTGCTAGGCTCATTATGATGATACCCAGACACCGGGCGTCTCACACACATTCCTCTTCTGCTGCCTCATTCAAACACCGCAATTAAGATGCTGAAGACTGTAATTCAAGCTAAAGGAAGAGCCGCAAGAATAATGGCCAATGCATAAATTTAGATGTGAAAAACAGACATATCCATTGATAGTATTACTGGGACAGCGGGACAGCCGCTCCGTTTAAAAACAGGGCATCCTAGTCCATTTCTCTTTATAATGCTCTCCTCTTGCTTAGCTGGCTCTGTTCGCTATAGTTCTGTACCATCCTCTGGTTTTGTCCATCTGTCTCAGTTTCCTTCCCCCAGAGATAGTGACCTTGTTGCTACTTGTGCCAGAAGCAGCCTGGAATACACTGAGATGCCAGGAACAAAGAGGCCTCCCTGGAATCCTAACCTTTCAAAAGCTTTTTATGAACACTTGGGATAGAGAGAAGCCTGCTGACTTCACTCACCTGCATATACCAGGCAGAAGAACACACAAGGCCGTTCTTTTTTTGGCCTTACCCTGAGAGTTGAGGTCATTCTTCCACCTAATAGAATACATTTTCACTGGCTTTACTTGAAGAACTACATTTAAGTGACGGCATCGCAGTTATGGCTTAAAATAAGCCTCGTTTACTCAAATAAAATATCTAACATTTCACTGAATTTACATTAGAGCAAAAAATAAAATAAAAGGTAGCATCAGGCAAATTAAGAAGGACGAATTAAGCTATATCAATTTTAGGTTTATGCAGTATTTCCATTACGAGTAGCCTTGAAGTATATAATGATGGGCATTTAACTCATGCAGTACCTTTTGCCTAAAAATAGAGAACCCTTAATCTCAAAAAGCAAGTAAAATACTTTATGTGTCATGTTTTTTATGTTTAAATTAAAAAAAAAAAACTTACCTTGATTATCTCACTCAAATTTCATTAAAATATTCAACACTGGCAAGGCAAGTATTAGTACTCCAGCTAAGGAATCCAGACTGATAGAAGCAGCAGCTAAGTGAAAATCAGGCCACGCCGTTGGTAAGGGAGTGTTTCTACTTCTATCTCATGACTAGCTACCTGGTATGAAGTGAGTCCCTTGCCTTCCCTGGGCAGGTAGTCCATTCATTCGTTCTTTAACTCAACAGCATGGGTGTGAGTTGAACAAGACAGACAAATTACTGCAGTGTGTATCATGACTGGAGGAAGAATTCAACAAGCAAGTCATGTGTGATATGGTTAAGGAAAAGAAGAATCTAACGTTCTCTTCAATACAGTTCTAGTCCATCAGCCACCTAAGAGCAATGGGATAAGGCCAAAGTCAAGGTCAGGCCCAGGGGTTTTGAGTGTATACATGGACTTCCTAAGATACACTTCAATTGAGTTCTTTTATTGCATTCCCTAGGCAAATGCAATTGATTTCAGAATTATTGATTGCTTTGGATGGTCCAACTCAGTTTCCCTTCATCCCTGGGGATAATCAAGAGCTGATCTCTGATTCTCAAGAAAAATGGAGAATTTAAGGAATATTAGATCTCAAACTATCAGTATAATCTTCTAATTTGTCTCATTATAAAGTATTATATTTCTATAGGACAGGTTAATAATCCAGAAAAATGAAACTAAGTTGTTCAAAACCTGTAGTTAATACTTTAAAATACAATGCAACACCGTTTGATCTTCTGGGTCGGTGACACTCCAATTTCTTCTCTCTAACATTTCCTTAAGAGTTGCAATCAAAGGATGCCTGGGTAAGAGCTGGATTCAGTTTTGGTACTTAGGTCTTTCAGTAATTCCATTTTAGTACCACTGAATTATCATTCGTGCTTTAAAGACAGAATGAATTTTTTTTGTGGACAGAATGAATTTATTACTACACAAATTATCACTTTTGTCTTCCTACTGATACGTTTAAGGAGCGGGGATACAATATTTTCATCCAACAGGTCACAATGCATATAATTGCTGACATTTTAAACTCATCTGGAAAAATAAATGTTGTTACTAAGTTATTGTAGACTGTAGAGTGTCCTTCACTTTTTTACTTTTATTATTTTCACTTTGGAGATTCTGTCAATAAAAGTCAAGTGCCCTTCCACCCTGTGAGGCGACAGGGAGAAGAAGCCGTCTTTGAATCAGAAAATGGGCCCGCACCAGACACTAAATCTGCTTGGACATGGGTCATGGGCTTCCCAGTCTCCAGAATAGTGAGAAAGTTAGTTTTGTTGTTTAGAAGCCCCCAACTCCCCCCCAAAAAAAACCAAGTCAAGTGGTTTCAGCTGTTTCATGTTTAAATCATTTAACAAAATGTCCTGGGCACCCAGAGGACAAAGAACACTCTCCCTAAAGCAGCTACAGCTGGGCCGGTGGCGGCCCTTCACCCTGAGCTGCAAACTGCGTTAGTGATGGAAGAACACAGGGAATGAAAAAGTTGAAATTTCACAGCATGCTCTGAAATAATGGAATATAAAGATACACACTGCTCCCATCAAAGGAGAAAAGGTGTGGCTTTGCTTCCACATACCATCAATATTTTTAGCGTAAAAATACTTAAATCATTTGAATACCAAATCAAATTTTCCATTTTGTCAAAAATAACGACCTTAATTCCAAACTGCCAAGAGTTTCATTAGTTCTAGAGAGAGTAGACATGCTTAGCACAGCACCAGTGACTCCCTCTCAGAACCCTAAGGAAGAGAAATGGCTTATGAGGACAATAACCTGATTTTATTTCACTAGGGAACAAGGCTTTCGAGTCTCTGGTTGCTTCTCACAGTCAATGTAATGTATTTATCAAATGCTGTGAAGCGATTACTTCATCTGCTCCAGTCATCAGAGGCAAATAAGATTACCACGTGAGACAGCAGCGAAAGAGAAGCTGTTTTTTCTAACCACATTAAAGTCACACAGCCTATGTTGTTTAAATGAACAAATCACATAAGAAACAAATTAAAAAATCAGAAATTTGATTAAATTTCGGATGAACCATGTTACGAATATGGAAACACATACATTTACTTCAAATCCATATCATTGTCATCCAAACAGGACACAAATATATTGACTCTTAGATTTTTGACTGCCAGAGGCTGGAAGTGATAAGAGCTGGAATGTGTTGCTCAGAGTAGTTAACAAGGAAATAGAAACAATCTAGTAGCAAGCAAGAGAAGGACACAATCTTCCCGAGGGCAAAAGTCATTGCTAACTTATTTGGACTCACATCTAGACAAGTGTCAGTTTGTTAAAAGTGCCTATTAACCAATCTGAGCCACATCTTCCTGGGGATAATCTGCAGACTGGCAAAAAATTGAGTCTTTTGGAGATAAATATATTTTCTCTTTCAAACTTCAGAGGATTGTTTAGAAAATAACTATTCAAGGATTTGATTTTACTCCCAAATCTGTAAAAGGCTGATATTAGCAGAAATACAGATTTTCACTTTTGATAAATTGGGAAAAGTCCAGAGATCAATGTATTTCTGGCTTGAAGGAAATTAAACCAAAAAAAAATTATTTACAAAATATTAATATATTGAATGCAACAACATATAATTAGGACAATATATTACGACCAAGTGGGGTTTATCCCAGTAATGCAAGGCAATTAATGTAATTCACCATACTAACAGATTTTTGACAAAGACGCCAAGGAAATTTAATGAGAGAAGAGATAGACTTTTCCACAAATGGTGCTGGATCAGCTCGATATCTGTATGGAAAAATACAAAACAAAACAAAAGAACCTCAGACTGTATTCAAAAATTAAGTTTAAATGAATTATGAATCTCAACATAAGAGCTAAAATGTTAGAAGAAAACACAGGAAAAAAAATTAGTGATATTGAATTAGACAAAGATTTTTTTTTTTTTCTTGAGACAGAGTCTTGCTCTGTTGCCCAGGCTGGAGTGCAATGGCACGATCTCACCTCACTGTAACCTCTGCCTCCTGGGTTCAAGCCATTCTCCTGCCTCAGCCTCCCAGGTAGCTGGGACTACAGGCATGAGCCACCAAGCCCGGCTAATTTTTTTTTGTATTTTTAGTAAAGGTGGGGTTTCACCATGCTGGCCAGGCTGGTCTCAAACTCCTGACCTCAAGTGATCTCCAGTCTGGGCCTCCAAAAGTGCTGGGATTACAGACATGAGCCATAGCGCTCAGTTGAATTAGACAAAGATTTCTTAAGCACAAATTATAAAAGAATGATAAAATGGACTTATCAAAATGAAAAATCTGATATTTGAAAAAACACAGTTAAGTAAACAAAAATACGAGCAACATACTAGGAGAAAATTTTTGCAATACATACGTCTAACAAATAGCTTGTATCTATAATATACAAAGAACCCTTACAATTCAAGAAGACCATCTAAAAATGAGCAAAAGATTTGAACAGAAACTGCACAAAAGAAGGAATATAAATGCGCAATAAGTAAATGAAAAGAAGTTCAACATCACTAGTTATTAGGGAAATGTGAATTGAAATCACAATGAGGTATCACTACACACCTACTAGATTAGCTACAGTTAGAAAGGCTCACAATATCAAGTGCTGGAAAGGATGTGGAGCAAGTAGATCTCTCATACATTGCTAGTAAAAATGCAAAATTGTACAGGTACTTGGGAAAGCAGTATGGCAATTTCTTATAATATTAAAGGTATATTTACCATATGCACTCTGCAATCGATTCCTGTTTGCACAAAGACAAAACCACAGTGACAAAAATCAGGTATATGGTAAAGGCAGAAGGTGACTTGGTGACTTTTTAAGGTGAGGAAACTGTTGTATATCCTGATAGTGGTAGTGGCTAAACAACTGAATAGCCAAAATTCCTCAGTCCACACCCTTAAAATAGATGAATTGTATTGTATAAAATAATACCTTAATAATAAATAAAAGTAAAAATTACATAAATGTTTCTATTTGTCCACTGCCTATTTGTATAGAAAAGAACATAGAAAATGGCCACAGAGTAACACAGTGAAATCAAGATTTTGAGAAAAGAATGATCAGAAATCCAGATCCTAAAATGTCAAGTCCAGCCCAAAGAAACTACCTTTCCCCACTATGAATATCATCCAGGAGCTTCTATTATATTTTTGGGAAAATGTTATTACCTGTAAGACAATAATAACAGCTGATTCTGGGTACATTGAATTACATGCTGGAGAAATAGCTTCATCCTCTAACAGATTTCCAATGAGAGTTTGCCATTACTAAACCTTGAAGAAGGGGAGAGAAAAGGATGGGAGGGGTAAAGAATGGAAGAAAGAGAGCTAAAGAGGAAAATGAGAGAGGAATGCCAACCAAGAGAAAGAACAGCTGACCAAAAAAAAAAAACAAAACAAAACAAAGCAAAACAGTGGAAAAGTACCGGCTGAGAAAAGAGGTTATGGGAAAAACAGAGGAAGAACGAACAGAGAAATGGATACACACCTAGGAAAACAAGAGATGTGAGAAAGAATGTTGAGGTCAATGAAAGCAAGCAAGCTGAGTATGGTGGCTCATGCCTGTAATCCCAGCACTTTGGGAGGCTGAGGTGGGTGGATCACTTGAGGTCAGAAGTTCGAGATCAGCCTAGGCTACATGGCAAAACTCCTTCTCTACAAAAAATACAAAAAAATTAGCCAGGCGTGGTGGCCTGCATGTGTAGTTGCAGCTACTAGGGAGGCTGAGATGGGAGGATCACCTGAGGCCATGAGAGGCTGCAGTGAGCCGTGACTGTGCCACTGCACTCCAGCCTGGGCAACACAGCAATACCCTGTCTCAAAGAAAATTTAAAAAAAAAAAAGGCAAGCAGAGTTAGACACCAGGTACAATGGGTGGAGAGAGAAAAAGTAACTACAAATGAGGAAAGAAAAAAAAAGGAGGGTTAGGAAGTCCACATTTGGATGGGAACATGAGATATGAGACTGTCAATATATTATTTTGTTGTAAAATTAAAATATTGTAAGGAAATACCAAAGAAATAACTTGAAGAATTACTTTCCAGATGTTTCCAACACACTTTTTTTCCTTCTATGAAATGTATCCTTCCTGGGGCCTTTTAAAATCGTACTTGGCTCTCTTAAATGTAAATAACTCAATTTAGGGCATGGTTTCCCTTCCAAGGACTTTTAATTTATACATTTTAATAATTCTCTTCAAGGCTTTCAAAATGCCCATGAAATGACTTCCCACTATGAAGCACAGGGACAAGAGAGAGATAGATTATAAAGACCTGCTTGTGTTCTGGTTCCAGGTCTGTCAGTAACAGTTGGACAAGTTCCTTAATGTGTGTGTGTGTGTGTGTGTGCGCACGCACTGTGTATGTGTGTTAACAAACCAGTTTTCCAGTTCCATTTAGTTCACTCCCTTTTCTTTCTCCCTTACTCTTTCCTGTTTTCCTTCCTTTCCTTAATTCTATTTCATGCTTTTTCCTTTCTCTCTCCTTCCCTTCTTTTTCTCCCTTCCAACAAACCTGCGAACATGCTGAAGGCTGATCCCTGTGCCAGCTGCCAGGGACACAAAGCCACAAGCGGTTCCACCCTGCTCAGGATCTGGGCTGGCTGGAAGGTAGCTGATTCATCAGTAATTTTCAATGCTTTAACATGAAGCAGAAACGACGATTGACTGTTCTGTCCTCCAATATTAGTCCTTGAAAGCAAGACTTTCTTTCCTATGGGAATTTAAACCTTTGGGATACAATATTTTTCTTAGTTATACACTTTTATTTATCTCCCCATTCCCTAATGTCACGTCTTCACAATTGAGTTTGGAATTTTAAAACTCAGCCTGACAAGCCAGCCTGAGGGTTCCACAAAGTTGAAGCTATAAACATGATCATGTGAACTCAGGGATAATCATTTGTGGCAACAACAAAAACTCCAGCAACCTAAAACATAAACACCTTCAGAAAAATGTGCCTCATTTTAGCAGGGATTTTGATGTGTAAGAAATCACTAAAAATAGGTTTGAAACTATCCTAACTGGTGTTGACATATCAGCATACCTTACCAACTCTTCTAGATTTCCACAATTATTACAAAGAATGTGGAATAAGAGAATCTTTTCTTTAAAAAAAATGGTATATATCTTTGTATCTTAATCCCTCCTCTTCTTTACTTACTTCACAAAATTCAATTAATGCCTTGACTATCTACAGAAATTTCTCTACTCATGCTATGACTAACTGATCTCCGCGAATTAGAAGGTGTCTCAACCAAAAGCTCACACTACAGGATGCTTAGTAGTTGACTTGATACAACCCATAAAACATGACAGCCTCAAGAAAGAGTAAAGCTCACATCCACCTTAATACAAGTTAAGGTTCAAGAATACAATGGTCTATTACCTAAAGTAAGTTAATTAAAAGAGCTCTGATCAAATTACTTAATAAGAACTTCAATCCTTTCCTTAAAGAGGCAACACAGCAAGAACCACGGTGGAAATACTAAAGGTGCTGGCATTTGACACAACGTGAGCATTGGTTTAAGCTCATGAGAGAACAGAAAACAATTCAAACAGACAGCTGGCCCAGGATTCACAGCATCTCTCTCTCAGCAATTCTGAATTATGATTTCCTAAAGAACAATCGTGGGTTCTTTCAAGTTACTTGGTACAGAACCCAGAACATGTGTGCATACTTAATAAACATCATTTGATGGCAAAACAAAAGCAAACAGTGTTGGCTATTTTGAGAGTCACGCTCCTTAATGACTTGAACTCCTAACAGATGCTCTACGTAGGCATTAACTAGCTCCCTTGAAGCAGATATTTCATTTGCTCTTTGAAAATATTAATAGGGCGAAAAGACTTGCTCTGTGTTTCTGCCAGTGCTTTACAATAAGACGTCCTCTCATCTGTGCATGGTTTTTTTTTTTTCCCTTTCCAACTTTTATTTTAGGTTCAGGGGGTGTATGTGCAGGTTTGTTACATGGGTAAATTACGTGTCATGGCAGTTTGGTATACAGGTTATTTTGTCACCCAGGTGATAAGAATAATACCTGATAGGAAGTTTTCCAATCCTCACCCTCCTACTACCCTCCACCCTCAATTAGGCCTAAGCATCTATTGTTCCTCTCTTTGTGTCCATGTTTACTCAATGTTTAGCTCTCACTTAGAGGTGAGAACATTCAGTATTTGGGTTTTCTGTTCTTACATTAATTCGCTTAGGATGATGGTCTCCAGGTCCATCCATGTTGCTGCAAAGGACATGATCCTGTCCTTTTTACAGCTGCGTGGGATTCCATGGTGTACATGTACCACATTTTCTTTATCTATGGTACCACTGATGGGCATTTAGGATGATTCTACGTCTTTGCTATTGGGAATAGTACTGTGATGAACACACATGTGCATGTGTCTTTTTAGCAGAGTGATTTATATTCCTTTGGGTAGATATGCAGTAATGGGATTGCTGGGTCAAATGGTAATTCTATTTCACGCTCTTTGAGAAATCTCCAAACTGCTTTCCACAGTGGCTGAACTAATTTCCATTCCCACCAGCAGTGTATAAGCACTATCTGTATAATGTTTAGTGCTACATTCACAAGGGCAGGTAGGTAGGGGAGGAGTCTAGTTCCATAGTCCACGGACAAACTGGAGAACTTTAACATCATCACAAGTCATCACCCCTGAAGCAAGTTTCTTCTGTCAGTTGAGACATTATCAAAGATGATTTATATTCAGAGATGCTAAGACTGGTCTATGTCCAAAAGGAAAAAAACCATGACCTTTAACTAGTTGTACCTGGGGAAGGGAAGCAAAAAAGGTGAAGGTGAAGGGACAGCTGGAAAAGTCAAAATAAAAATCTACCCAGAAACCTGCTGCTAAAGTATTTGCATTAAACAGTCTCAGCCCAGCAAACATTGGTACATCCCATTGGAACTTCTTCTTCCCTAAATATGAGCCTACTTCAGGCATTTGCCATGTCATCAAGTCTCACTATTTTTTTAATTCCTGAATTCTTTAGGGTTAGAAATCTCTCACAACAAAGACAGAAGAGTAGACTAGGATTCACTTTAAAATAAATTGCCCTGTGGCTGAGTCTGTCACCTGGGAATGTTTCAAAGTCAGCTCTCATCTTGGGGCAGCGCTTAGCAGAGATGGGGCTGACTCTACTGGGTCTCCTGCCTCCGACACGCTCCAGTCTCCTCTCACTGAACTACGAATTCTCTAACTCTTTATGGACAGAGCAGACACTTGGCAACTAATTCCCTTTCTCTTATCAGGTCTCTCTTCAGAAAGGCTGGGGATGACACTGCTAACACTACCTTTAGAAGAAGAGGAGGCAGTTCAACCCTCAGAAACACTCCCCTAAGGATTTATTTATCAAAATGTCACCATGAGAATTGTTACAGTCAAGCCTTGATCTTTCAAAACCATGCTGCCTTGATAGACTACAGTTAGCTAAAATTCCTTTGCTTTGGTTGCCTTTTCAAAAAAATGTGTGTGGGGGGTGGGGGCGGGGCGGGGGAGGGATAGCATTAGGAGATATGCCTAATGTAAATGACGAGTTGATGGGTGCAGCACACCAACATGGCACATGTATACACATGTAACAAACCTGCACGTTGTGCACATGCACCCTAGAACTTAAAGTATAAAAAAAAATGTGCGGCCGGGCACAGTGGCTCAAGCCTGTAATTCCAGCACTTTGGGAGGCCGAGACGGGTGGATCACGAGGTCAGGAGATCGAGACCATCCTGGCTAATACGGTGAAACCCCGTCTCTACTAAAAAATACAAAAAAACTAGCCAGGCGAGGTGGCGGGCGCCTGTAGTCCCAGCTACTCGGGAGGCTGAGGCAGGAGAATGGCGTAAACCCGGGAGGCGGAGCTTGCAGTGAGCTGAGATCCGGCCACTGCACTCCAGCCTGGGCTACAGAGCGAGACTCTGTCTCAAAAAAAAAAAAAAAAAAAAAATTGTGTGTGTTACTGTATCTCACACACCACAGTTTTAGGAAATGTTAGCAAACTGCAAATAATCTCTCTAGTAATTGTCAAGATGTTTAAAGTCATTTCCTTCTACAAATGTGTCCAAACTGTTATCCTATCCCTATAATGTTATATATCATTCAAGGGCTTTTAAGGAAAGTACACAAACCTGTATTAGGCAACAAATAAATGCCACAGACCAGGCTACGTGCTTTTCATTACCCTCTCACTCTGTGAAGTGGGCAGTGGACATTCCTGTCTCTGTTTTACAGATAAGAAAACAAAGGCAGGCAAGTCCCACAGCAGTACATGGCACAGGCAAGAATCAAATTCAAGTCTGCGTGATTCCAAGTTCCACTGATGTCCTTTCCTATGTTATTGTGACCCTCAAAAAGCCTCAGGAATTTAAGTTTTGTGGGAACAAGGTGAAAATTGCCCCTGAGAAGCTTGGATTCATTCCTCAGGATGGGGCTGGGGGTGCTACCATGGTTAACTTCAAGGAAAAGGTTTAGTCAAACCAGGCTGTAATTATACAAACTCATGCTTTCCAGTTCTCCAATAAGGGTGCCATGAACATGTTCAGGAAAGAAAAGCAGCTCCCAAGGAAAACCAGCATCCCAAGGGAACCACATAGCTGGACTCTTCCTCTACGTCACCCACAGGGCGATCTCTAGCAGAGACAGGAAATGGGCTTCATCACTATTGTCAGCCCAGATTGAAAGATGGTTGGAAATATTCTGGGCCATGGCAAGAGTACAGAATCAACTAGCAAATGCTCATGGCCCTCCCCTTCATTTATATGTTTGGTATGAGTCTAGTCAAATTATTTCAACCCTGTATGACTCAGTTTCCCCTACCATCAACCCTACAACTTCTCCCCAATCATGAAACCATTTTGTTCATTGTTAATTTATACACTGTGAAAACTGAGGTGGAGAAAGGTATAGCCAAACGCTACAGTGAATCTTACTGTGTTTATTCTACTAGTTTTTATATAATTATTAGAAACTCATCAGTGGTAGTCTTAGAAGAATAATACTGATTATAAAACTATTCAGCATAACAAAAGAATATCCAATATAAAATAATCTATTCCAACGTTCCTAATAACACATATCTTGCATACAAAGATTTATTCGAGGTAGGGCTAAAGGCCATAGTACCTTAATCTCCAGGTAGATGCCTCCGACAGTCCATGAGTCCCACTGTAGGTGAAGAAGCTCTACAGTTGGATGAGAAAAGTCTGAATATTTCAGCCACAGACTTTCAATTAGGCAAGTTAGGAGAGAAAAGGGCAGGGAGGTATGAAACCTCATAGTTTTCATTCTTTATAGTGAGGAATTCTCTTGCAGTAATTGATTTACTGAGGATTATGTTGCAGCACCCTCATGCTATAATTGGTTGCACGCAAGTTAACAAGCCCTGATTTGTAGACTGCAAACACGACACACTGCAGACAGTCTGCTATTCCTGCCCACCTGGCTATAGGTTTCTAGATATGTAAATTGAGCAAACCTAATATATGAATGCTGATTAGAAATGAAGGCCCTTATTATACAGAGGTAGCCCTTCTGTTGCTGTTGACAAGGCTATGCCAGAATTGACATTTGGAGCCATAACTCATACATTCTGCATAAGTAAAATATGCAAGGCACAGAGGGCATTGTAAACTAAGGAGGTACTCAGAAGGTGAGTTTTCAAGTAGGTCTGTGACTTACATTTCTTTTTCATAAGCTCAGTAATTAAACAGTCCATGAATTAGGACTCAAAAGAGTGATGTGTTAAAAAAGTCTCCAGTACAGCATAGAAACTCCATGAGGATGGGTGGATTATATAATACTAGAAGTGATATTTGGGGGCCAATTAAATCTTTCCAATGATAATTTTGATACAAATCAATAAATTGAGGGGCTGATGGAAATAGATCCTATATAAAACAGCAAAGGATAATCATTTCATATTTGACCCAGACCAACCAAGTGAAAATAGCTAAACAGAGAAGGAAATCAAATGAAACTGAAGATAAACACATAAAATGAATAGTTACTAAAGACAATTAAGATGGAATTTGGAATGAGCCACAGTAGTTAACTCTCTATGGGAGAATATGTGTAAAAAACATATGTTAATACCAGTCCACTACAAAAAAATTTTGAGAAGCTCAAATCTGCAGTTCTTTTATTCTATTCCATGAAGTCTATTAACTAACAGTGTAGTAAATATGCTTTTATTTTTATAACATTTGAAAGACTCAATGTAAATAAATTTAACTATTGGGGGGAAAAGCAGTCTTCTTTTTTTTTTTTTTTGTCTGACCTAATGTCTTGACTTGCATTTTGAACATTTGGTTACTACAGAAATAAAGTATATGACCTATTCCAGAGAACTGGGAATTGTGTACTTATTTCACTCCTAATCAATAACATACAATGGGGGAAAACATGGCCTTAACTGTTATTCAAGTTAATTATACTGCAATGAAATCTCAGACTCACAAGCTGAAGGAGTCCTTCAGATAATTCAGTGTATATTATATGTGGGAGTACTGTCTTCTAATAGGGGCACTTATTAGCCAAAGAAGAACAAAGAGCCAGAAATCTTCAGGGATGGCTGCTGTCAAACAGCATAAATCAGAGACTACAATTGATTAACTAATTTGAGCAGTAAAAACAGACTTAGTTGCTATGGCAATAAAGAAAAAATTGAAGATTTGATCACCTGAGAGATTCTTTATTCTCATGGGATTTCAGAGAAATCAGAAACCACAAAGAGAAAATGCCCACCAGCTTATCGATTGTAGCCATAAAATAATAATATTCTGTAATCACTTTTCTTTTGAAGTGTTAAAATAGCTTTACCAATACTAATTTTTAGAGTGACTGAGACTGCTAGCGGCATGCCAACCTATCATTAACAAGACATTCAGCAAGGTGATTCCTGGACAGAATACGAGTTACAGCTAAAAAATTCTAGGCTCTTGCCTGTCTCTGTGACCTCCAAAGAACTCATTCCCCTCATTTAGGAACTACTTTTCCAATATATTCAGACATTTCAAATTACGACTATTCAATTAATGCAATTTTAGGTTTAAAAATTAGACTCCCACTGTCTTCAGATCATATCCCACTAAATTGCCACCCTCAGTGCCGGGCACCCAATTCCAAGGGGGAGCGTTCAGAGTTGTGCATATCATATAACTAGGGCTGCTTGTCTGGAAAAGACAAACTAGAAAATGACTTAATCATCTTGTCTGAAAATATCTGAAATATTCATCTGTAGGAAAAAGAAGTCTCAAGTCCATCCCACATGGTTTACAGAGGTAGAATTTCAGGGTGGCCTGGCAGAACACAGGTAGCACATTATAAGGATCCTGGCTTTGAATCAACATGAAGAAAAAGAAAGGAGGCAGCTGCATAGTGAGAGAGAGTTCCTTCCACTGCAAAAGAGTCCAGCAGCGGCTAGCAATGACCTAGCAGGGTGAAGGTCTGGAAGATTTTCCTTGCGCTGCTCAGAAGACTGAACTAGAGAGGATGGGTGGCGGCTTCCTCCACCATCCTGTGACTGGGATCCCAAGTATGGCACTATGGGTAGAATGTTCATGGTCTTCCCTGGAGCCCTGCGCTCTTGGAAAAAGCACTCCTTTCTTGAATGCCAGCCTTTGGAGTAGAGTGGGTTCCCCTTCATGGGAGAACAGCCACTTCTGTCTATTCTTCAGCTATCTTTCACTAGGAGAAGAGATTTGGAGACATGATTTAGTAAATCTTAAAAACGTTCAGCCTAAATGTTTGGATCTGAGTTTGTTTGTTTGATTGATTTTCCTAAGGTTCTCTCAATATTGCCACGTAATTCTCGATACTCCCAGGTAGAGAAAAATGGAACACTAAGGCACAACGGGCCAAGACGGGAAGAGGAATATCTACCAATTTAGGTTCACCTCCACTTGACATCAGCATGAATTCACGTTGAAAAATATTGATTATGCCCTGAACAATGCAAAGACTGCTGCATGTTGTGAGAAAATCAGGGATGAACATGTCTCTGTATTTAAACTTTGTCACGTTGTACAGAAGATTTGAAGCACCTTAAGAGTACGGCTACTACACAGGTCTTGACTTTACAAAGGTCACAGAGTAGAAAGATCCAATTAGTAGTTTGGGGCCCTGGCTTTGGAATCAGATGGCCAGGTCTGAACTATTAATCAGTCAATGACAAATTATGTGACTCTAGGTAATTTGGAATATCTTCTCTTACAAAAATAATTAAAACCCTTGCTCTTCATTCTCATCCCCAAATACAATAAGTAATAAATGAGGACATATTAATATAGAAGACTTTGCACTTCATCAGCAAACATTTCTCTAACCAGATTTCTTAAGCATTTATCATATAATGACACTGCAGAATAAATTACATTTGTTTCTCTGATGTGGGTTTTTCTAAGTGACTTCAGGTAACCATATGTCAAATATATAAGAGCTAAACATAGAAATTCTATACCATCATTATTCATCTATTTGCTTTGTTCTATGAAGTCTTACATTATTTTGTATAAACTGATCTTTGTTACTTAGTGACAAAGTGATAAAACACATGTGTGTGCCATGTGAATAGAAAACCACACAAGTTCTTATAAAATTAGACAAGGAGCTACAGCAAGTATGATTCCAATTCACAGAGAGAACCTGAGTTATTCTTTTCCATCTCCTTTGTGTCCCCATCTTACTGTTCCCCTTAACTGCCCTTATTCATCTGTTCCCCTTAACTGCCTTATTCACCTATGATTCCCTTCTTTCTTCTAAATCCTAAGTCCCCTGAGTTTGGGTGCGATGTCTTATTTGTGTTTTTAGTACTATGCCTGACATATGGAAAGCATTTCATACACATTTGCTGAATGAGTGAATGAATGAATCTCCTCCCAACTATTTTCAACATTCCTCTTCCATAATTTTTGAAAGGTGTCTGCAAGTCCACAGGGTTAAGGAATCCTCTTGCCTGCATTGGGGCTGAGCAAACAATACCCTGAAATATGGCACTCTGACATACTGAATTAAGCAGCAGCCTCAGGGTCTCTCTGACCAACCCTGCTCCTGTCTCTGATTCTTTCTCTCCAAAAGCGCTGGATGAAGCTGTTCTCTGAAGTTCCCTTATCTACCTGGAAACTAGATCCACCAATGAGAAATGCAATTAGCTTTGATCCCCTCCCTAAAATTTCATTAATCAGAGAAGATTAAATTCATATCATAGAGGAAGAGACTAAAAATTAAACACCACTCCTAGAGCCCAGGTGAACTTTGTTCCAAAGTATTGTCTGTTTAATTCACAAAAATAATTATTTACCAATCATTGTCTGGGCATTTTTCTCATTGACTCTCCCTAAAAATTATTTACTGCTCTTGAAATTGCCATATCCTCCCCATCTCACCTTTCCCTGTGAAGAAGGGTAAATAAGCATCTGGACCCCATTGGGTTATTGAGTGATCACTTCCCTGTAATTCCTGTGATTTTTCCCCTGTGCACATTGAATAAGCTATATGCCTTTTCTATTAACTGCCCATTGTAAGGTCATTTTCAGGGAAGCTTCGAAAAACAGAGGGGAAGCCTTCCTCCTTTGCCCCATGCCTGTCAAATTCATATGATACTTGTTCCTCTTGGTTCCACATCCCTTACATTCAATGCCAATAAAGTCTTTCTCAATGGTACCACTCCACTGCTATCTTTTTCACCAATCTACATAAACCCAAGTCTTCACATTTATTTTACATAACGTAAACCCATTGTGACTTGTGCAAGCCTATGTATTTGATATTCCTTTATCCTTTTTCTCTGAATTCCTTTCTGAAAATTCATTACTTCTTTATTCTTACTTATCCTCTCATTTTTCTATAATGGAAAATGAACATTAAACAGTTCCTTTTATAGCTGTTTTGGAGTAATCATGCATTTTTCCTGGCTTTAATCATTTGATCCCAAAGAGTAAGGTAGGTGTGGGCAGCAGGAACTGGGTGCTTTGATACCCTTGGTTCTCCAATTAGCTGGAGAATCATTTGGTATCGAGCAGTTCCTGAAAAAAAAAAATGCTGGCCGATTTTTTGAACTGGGCCAAGAGCCATGAAATATCTTCACATTTCTGTCAGTGGCATAGTGCTTCCATGATGTATCTTCATCCTTGGCCATGTCCTAAAAGTAATGTCATGATTTGCACTCTGAAATCCATCAGGATTATTCATATCCCCAGGAAATGGTCTGAATACACCTTTCTGATCAAAAACACCTAACATGACCGTTTTACATCCTCATTAACAACCACTTATGACTTCTCTGCACATATTACAATTCTCAGAAGAAGCCAAGTCTTAGATTGTTTTTAATGTACTGAAAACTTGATCTTGATTTCACAGGGGAATTAAGGTTATGGTCAGCATCCTCATTTCACCATTTATACAGCTGGAAGATGCCAAATGTAAGGAAAAAAAAAAAAACCTGAATCAGGTTTGAATTGCAACACTGTATCAAGTAAACCCCAAGGCATTGTTTCTAATGCTAGAAATATTTTAACTAAGTTAGTATGCCTCAGGCTAGCCTAACCACAGAAGGGCTAGGACAGCAGTAACTGTTTTAGGAGAAAAAAAATATCCTATTCATAAGGATTTTAACTATAAGGCACCAGTCACTGCCGCAAGACACTTCTTAACTCTCTTGCCAGTAGAGCCGCCCTAAAAGTACTTCAAGTCACTCTGCTTTTGTCTCCTGGCCTCTCAGTAGGTTCTTTTCCTTTCCTCCCCACCTCTCTCACACTTGGGTAACCCTGCAACACAGGCACTGTGTGCTACCAGAAACTTCGTGTTCAAAATGCTTCTGAGATTGAGATTCTCGTGGCCATTCAGTTCATAGCTCTATCTCCGTCCTCTCCTCTGCCATCTGCAAACCGCCCACCACCATGCACTTTCCCTCTTTACCAGTGTAGTTCAAATAGCCCCGGGTCCCTCTCCTCCTTCTAGGCTGCTGATATCTTTCTTCATGGCATTACACTCACATCCACTGTGGAATATAGGCAGCTCCCAGGATGCTTTACACCAGGCTGCCCACACCTGGGCATGACCCCCAAATCCTCCCTATGACAGCCCTGTTTCCTTGCTCACCTTGAGGGAAAGCAGATGGGTTAGTGCTCAAGACTGAAAGTAAATCAGAAAAAAGGTCATCAAGAGCATACAGTAAGCTCTGTCTTTAGAAGGCCAGACAGGCTAATGGAATAAACTTGTAGTAGATGTTTGTGGGTTTTGATTGACCAAGTAAGCTACACAGAGCTTCTCAACAATGTGAAACATAAAATCAAAGGATAATTAGAGTAAATTCTCAAAGCATTGCTGAACATCTGCTGGGTACTAGGCACTGGGGAAACAAAAAAATGAGAATGCAACATGTTGTCTCTTTCTACAAGGTTACTACAACCAATTGTAGTCCCAGAGGCAGACAGGTATAACCACACTGAGACGGCATCGCTACTACAGTAGAGACACAGGCAAAGCACTAGAGGACTCAAATTACCAGCAATTACATACGTCTCAGAAAAGACGAAGACCTGAAGGAACATCAGGAAAGTACTGCAAGAAGCAATATGTATCTGCAGAACTTAAAGTGAAATAGCATTTGAGGCTTGAATAATCCAGCTAACCATTTCATTTCTCCACTCACTTAAAATATATATGTATGTGTGTGTGTGTGTGTGTGTGTGTGTGTGTGTGTGTGTATAAAAAGCCACAGAAAGTCAAAATAGGCTAGCTAAAATGGAAAATTCCTTTGGTAAAATCTTTGCTAAACTAAATGGTCGAGAGTAACTCTTCTTCAATATTTCTCCTCTATCAAATACAGTATTTTGTGCTGAATGTGTTCAAAGAAGTGCAAAAAAACCCCAAATCTAATATGTTTAATTTGTTAAGAAAGCTCTTGTCAAATTTAGAGCAAAATTAGCTTCAATTTTATTTTAATAATATTTAGCAATTCATTCTTGGTTCATTTTTTTTCACATTGCCAACTTTCTAATCATTATTACATGCCAGTTTTTATATGGTAATTAAACACTGGCTACTAAGAGCTAAATCAAAAACAGAACTTTTTAAATTATAAACACAGACAAAAAAATTTAAGAAGTCAAGATGATTTCTTTTATATCATTTAAATTATTTATTTTGGGTTATAATGTATTGCATTTCATCTATGCACACTGCTTCTAACTTACTAAGCAAAGGAATGGATACTCCCATAAATGAATGTTCCATGATATACAGATTCGTTATTTACAATAAATAGTTAATAACATAGACAAACATGTAAAATTACAGAAAAAAGCCTGATTCTTGGTCCAACAAATTTCTGAATTTGGAAGTTAACTTTAAAAAGAATTTGAGTGAAAAAAAAAAACACTGATTTCCAAACAAGTTTAATAGTAACTCAAGTTTTAGATAATGCTTTTCAATTTATCAAATGTTATGGAGAATACATTTCCATTAGCGGCCCATCATCACCGTGGTTACCTCCTTCTCCCTCTTTCCACTTCAGATACACAGGCATTTGCTCAAGCAATATTCAGTGCACGTCCACAGTGAACAAATCTCTCTTCTAGGTACCACAAACTATGTAGTTGAGGAAGACGGGTTTTGTCTGAAAGGATTTAGAGACCAGCCAGGGAGACAGCCAAGAAAATCAACAACCATCATGCAGTTATGGTAGAAATAGAAGCTGGATGCTAGCTAATGCAGCATCCCAGCAGACTGAGGAAGGTTTGTTGGAGGAAAAGATGCCTGCACTGAATATAGAAAGACTGAAGGATGCAGGAGTGTTGGCCAGCGGAGGAGAGAAAGCTACATCAGACAAAGGAGGCATGAATTTCTTTCATTTCCAGCTTTCCACCTTGAGCACATCACTGAAGTCTGTCCCTCCTTTCCATCCTCACTGCCATTGCTTTGTTTCAGACCTTCAGTATTTCCTCCTGGAAGATATTCATCAACTAACTTCCTAGAGTGTTTTAGGTGCCATGATAAGCGGAGGCCTAGTGAGAGCAGAAACAAGAGGGTGATCCCTTTGCTGTGGCAGACAGCTTCTTAAATCACACACAGCCCAACCAGGACGTTCTGTAAAAGTGGTTGCCATTAGGTCCCAATCCCTCAAAGAATCTCTGCATACTTGTCTCCCAGTCTCATTGCTGAACCCCCGCATATGGATTTACCACAAATACATATAGCTCTGTTGCTAAGTTGAATTGCAACTGGCTTTATGTTACCCATTGGTACTTACACGTGTATTGTACCACATGTATTGTGTGTATCGTTAGCGACCAGGATGTTCAACCTTGTAGAGAAATTAACCAAGGAACTAGAATTCATTTTTATGGCACTTGAATTTATTCCTATAGGAAAAAGCTTTAACCTCATATAAATATGATAATCATTCCCATTTATTGTTATCCTAGAAAAATCCAGTTACTTTTCACAAAAAAGGAACTCACCCTAACATTTTTTTCAACAACTAATCACCAAATGATTCTTATCTCCAGAAGATGGTGTGGATAGGATACATGGAAAGCATTTATTCTCTTCTATCTGTTATCACAAGAAAGAAATACATGCTCCAGACCGTTATTCCCAAAATTACACAGGAAATTGTAACAGAGCAGAGACCAGAACCTGAGACTTTCAGGTCCTCTAGCTCTCTGTTCATTTTTTTCCATCTCATCTCTCTGGTCCTAGATGTAGTAGTTTAGAAACATGCCTTCTCCTTGTGGCTGAGCGTGCGCATCATTTCCCAACTATATACTACCTGGCCATTGCACAGGAGAAAGGACTCAGACAGTAACAAGTAAAAATCACTGATTCCTTTCCATCCAATCCAAGATGCCTTCCCCTTCTCACTTACTAGCACCCTTACAAGTCGCACTTCCTTTCACTCTCTTAAAGGCTCTTCTCCTTGGATGTTTTCAAGGAAGACAACTATGATGAATCCACAAAGTAAGGCCCACAGAAGTGAATCTGCGTCCTTTCTCATTCTCTTGGTGGCTTCATTGTTACAGGACTTGTGCTCTGAAGTCTGATGAACAACACACAGCTTCCATTTGTTTTATTTCCTGGGGGACATGCCGGGGTTCAGCTGTGAGAGCAGGGACTTTCCCTCTTAATGTATTTGAAAGATTTCTTCCCCTCTTTATTTTATTGTTTTAATTAATTAATTAATTTTTGTGATGGAGTCTCACTCTGTTGCCCAGGCTGGAGTGCAATGGCATGATCTCGGCTCACTGGAACCTCTGCCTCCTGGGTTCCAGTGATTCTCCTGCCCCAGCCTCCCGAGTAGCTGGGATTACAGGCACCTGATACCACGCCCAGCTAATTTTTGTATTTTTAGTATAGAGGTGGGGTTTCACCAGGTTGTCCAGGCTAGTCTTGAACTCCTGACCTCAGGTGGTCCACCCGCCTTGGCCTCCCAAAATGCTGGGATTACAGGCATGAGCCACCGTGCCCAGCCCCCCTCTTTATTAATAACAGGCCTTCACACTGGTATAGTCCTTTCCAAAACTGCAGCTAAAATCCCTTGAATGTATGAGCCCTTCATTAAAAACTTTGCACTGTGTGAATGGCAATTACAGAGTAAACCAGGCAGCTGAAGCAAAGCTAGGGCGTGTGTCTCTGGATAATGGAGCACTCACAGAACCCTCAAACCACCAGGTGACAGCTATGCAAGCTGGGGTTGGAAGGTGGAGATGCAGCGTGGGAAACAGGTTTCCATGGAGGCCTCCTTGTAAGCGAGAGTTCTAAAGGTGGCCAGGTCCTCTCTATCTACACCAGCCACCTTTTGATGCCACCTCACCTGACTCCTTTGAACAGGTGTGCTTTAAGAACAAAAGTTCTCCAGAGAAATGCCCATTTATTCCAGAATAAGGACAGAAGACACTAGATCACACACACACACACACACACACACACACACACACACACACACACACATTTTGTGTTTACTAGTCCAATATGCCATGCTGAGATATATTTTATAAAATTGGCAGGGAATCACTGGGTTCCTTAGGGATTCCAGAGTGAAAGAATGAAAACCAACAATAGTTCAGGTGAAGGATGTGGTATTTTTGTTCCTCCACAGTGCTATTCAGACTTAGTGTAATTTCTTCCAATATAAATGTGTCCAATTTTACTTATTCTGTTAGATTATAAGGTTTTATATAATTGAGCACACTCAGGTCTTTCTTTCGGGTACATTGACAGCAGTCCCCCCTCAGTTTCTACGTGAGTCCTACCTGAGTCACTTTATGTGAATCTGTCACAAGTAACCCTTGGCCAATTGCTTTACCAATGACAGGGTCTCAGAGAGACAAATTTATAATTAGATGTGCCACTTTGAAGTGCTGGCAAAGGGCAACTGTAAGACTGAATAAAACCATCGATGCTACTTCAGAATCTCCTTTGGATTCTTTTTGTATGACTACAGGATACATTAAATCTAATTTCTTTCTTTCTTTGCTCTTCTAGAGAAACAAAAAGAGAAATGAGGAGGAAAAATCTCCCAGAAATAAATGACCATCCAGTAAATCTCCAATTACACAAAATGTCCTCAATATGTTAGGAGAGAGTTTGGGGAAAGGGTAACTATTCAATACAGTCATTGATTTGAGGCCAATGCTGGGTGGTTTATCTTCCTAAATAAAATTGCAATTGCAACACCAAAATAATTCCGACACAAAGCCTCTGCTAACAGATATTTCATGGATATGCCTTTTTTATGACCCTGTATTAAATATTCTGTAGCTTCTGGTCTGTGAAAATGTAATCAAAAAAAGGTTTAAGCAATATCACTTTGGAAAGAAAAGGAACAAATCGTCTACTTGTTGTAATAATACAGCTTTTCTATTTTATGAGTTTGTTTAAAATAACAATACAAATTATTTTTCAGTTTCATGAAGAAAATTTCACTTGTTTTTATTTTTCCATTTTCTTTGATCTGAGTCAATGTTCACTTTTCACATGAGAAGTAACCTGGCATGACAAATTGGTAACAAGTTAGTTTTATTCATATTTGGCTTTTAGTTCATAATTTAAAATGTGATGTTGTTTTTCCCTTCAACTGTTTAAACAGGATCTCTTTTTTAAAAGAAGAAAATCAGGTTTCCTCACCTCTTTTCTTACCCTTCTAGAGTCAAACTATGAAGTCATTATGACTTTAATTTAAAAATACTCTTAGGTTAATTTAATGCCATGACACACTAATTCTGAATTGGCAATGAACAAATTATAAACATTTATTAAACTCTGCTTTTTTTTTAAATAAGGCCTCGAGATAAGTACCAGACAAAGGGAGCTGTCAATGATGTCCCAGGCCACAGGGAGCTCACGGACCCATGGTGGCAACAGGCAAGTACCACAGACAGCGGACCTATGGTGGCAGCAGGCAAGTACCACAGACAGCAGACCCATGGTGGCAGCAGGCAAGTACCACAGACAGCGGACCCATGGTGTCAGCAGGCAAGTACCACAGACAGTGGACCCATGGTGGCAGCAGGCAAGTACCACAGACAGTGGACCCATGGTGGCAGCAGGCAAGTACCACAGACAGCGATGCATTTCACACAACACACAGGCTGGCAGAACAGGAAGAGGAGGAGAGAGGAGAGACCCTAACAGCCCATGGGGAGTAGGGGAGGGCCTTCCAGGTGGACAGTGGTGGAACTGATTCTTCAAAGAAGGATTTTGCTTGGTAGATCGGTGGTTTTCACATTTTAGATTGAACTTGTTAAACACAGAGTCCAATACTGCTTTCCCACAGAATTATAAGCAGCGTTTCTCAGACGTGACCCAGAAGCCTGTGTTTTGAACAAGCTTCCATTTGATCTTGATTCAAGTGGTCCCAGGACCACCCTCAGAGAACAACACAGCTGACAGACAGAGCTGAGTAGTGGGGCTGGGAGGGGCACATCAGGCAGAAGAACCATCTATGAGGCTGCAGTAGGGCAGAAGGCACAGGCACAGAAGGATCGAGAAACTGGAGGGTGACAATCTCAGACATGCAGGCAGATGTCTGATCATGAGGGCCTTGCTTGCCACGTGTAGGTGCTTGTACATGATCCTAATCAGTTTAAGTATTTAAAACAAATGAGTAATAAGATCTGATGTGCTTAATAACTTTCTATGTTAGTAACAAAAACTTGAGGTAACAAATTCTTTCCATTTAATTAACTGCTCCATCTTTTTTTTTTTTTTGGAAGGAAGCCATGAAGAAATAAAAAACACATTTTTGTTGTTGTTTTCAATGCAGGCACTAATGTCAGAATACAATGATTTAACATGCCCACCAAAATTTCAGGGATGCTGTGGTAGCAGCACGTCTTGTAACAGACGATGCCAGGTGGTCCATAAATACTGCAGACACCACCCATAGCCACACATAAGGGGGCTTCCCAGACAGCACCCACATTCTCATTGGCACCCTGACAGTTTCGTCACCACAGCCCTGAGGCCCAGGAGAGACCACTGCTGGGACATGCCAGTGTACACGAGAAATAGCAGTAACAGGATGCCATGATCACAGTACACCCAAAGCAACACCAGTTATCAGTTCCAGTAAAAAGTCTAAGGATCACTACTCTTTATCCCTACCCACCATAGAGAAAGCACAGGCAATGATGTGCAGCACCATGGCTGAGAATAATGGCGGAGTGCCTCCCTATCCCCAAGAAGAACAGGCAACCCAAAGAAAGAGCTCCACAATGCAGGGAATAAAAAAATAATGTAAGTAATGAGTATGTGCATATCTGTGTCCTGACTAGATACTAGCAGTAATTTTTTTGTTATTTCAGGCGAACTAAAAGAATTACCTTTTTCCATAAACTAAGTATTTACTATTTCTATAAAAACACATGATTAATACTGTACTTAACCCAAGGAAACACATATCCCATTTTTTTGTTTGTATGAAAACATCTATTTGTTGAATTTTAATTTGTATTACTTATTTTTAATAGAGACTGCATCTCGCTAGTCTGAAACTCCTGGGCTCAAGCGATCCTCCTGCCTTGGCCTCCCAAAGCACTGGGATTACAGGCACGAGCGACTGCGCCCAGCCTGAAAACATCTATTTTTATTTCAGCACATGTTAATTAAATTGAAAATAAAAATTTGAACTCTAAAAGGAAAACTAAACTCTAAATTAAGTGACATAGATACTATTTGAATAAAGGCTGGCACCTCAAATAAAATACCATGTGCCAAAGAATTATTTGGTCCTTGCCATAAATTCTTTCAGTAAAGATCTAGTAACAATTTGGCAAGGTAGCTAAGCCTAAAGAGATTCTGCTGAAGGTAAGTAAAAATGTTAATAAAAACTGAATTAAGGGCAAAGTGCATTCTTACTGTATTTCCTCCAGCTTCCAATATAATTTATATCAACTACAACATCTCTGGGAACATAAGTCTGGTAAAAAGAAAATATTGCAGGTCTGAAGAATTTGTAAACCATACTTACAAAGGGACACCAGCAATAGTATTTAAGAATGTCTGTACTCAATAATCTAAAACCTATGAGGAGCCTCCTCCCTTCAAGATGATGGCAAACAGACTCACAAGCTTAAAAGCAGTGTCCTAGTTTAACAAAACAGGTGGGCTGTTTGGGCCTCATTAAATGGGGGCCCATTGCTCCAGTGCAAAGTGGGGATATTCTGCATGGTCTTTGTGTGATTACATAAAGCGAGTGTTTGATCAGCTGTTGACCATATTTGCAAATAGTAACAGACCGAGGATGGGTCGTAAAACAGAGGTTTTGACATTTTATAAATTCAAACTCATTGCCCTTCACTCCCTAGCACTCATTCTGTGATTTCTGAACCTGGTCTTCTCCCTGTGCCACAGATCCAACCCTCCCCCATCTCTAGTGACTTTACCTCCCCCAGGTCCCTCTGCTGCAACCTCTGTTTCTGAGCTGATGATGCTCTTCATGCCCAGACTCCTCCTTCATGACTCTGAAGCCTTTTCTAACGATTCCATCTTTGTCAGGTTCCCTCCTTTCCCCAGACCACTGCTGCATATACAGTCAGAGCTACACTGTTTGGCTGAGAGCATTTTATGCACTTCTGACTCTCTGCTAAGTTTCTTGGGAGCAGGGACTTGTTCACAAGTGTTTTTAGAATTCTATTTGCATCCCTACCACAAGAATTAGAGAATATCATGCTAAGTACTGAAATCTTCTTTCAGCAGAACTTGATTTGCAAACGTATTCTTTGTCCCGGGAAAATCTGTAAAGAGCAACGTGAATGCCTGCCTCTAGATACTGTCAAGGAGAAGAGAGTTCTATGTGTTAACCAAGGAGCATGTTTAGAGCATGCAAGAGTTCATCCTTCGATAAAACACAATGCCTTTTGTTTGCCAGTGAATAACTTGTATCTTCTCCCTAGATAAGGAGATAAAATATAATGCCTTTTGTTTGCCAGTGAATAACCTGTATCTACTCCCTAGTCGAGAAGAGAATGTAACTTTTGGGAGAATAAAATACCAGATAAATTTTTGGTTCTCATTTTTCTTCTTATGGTTTATGTCAAGCACCTAGAAGTATATCATAGAGTCAACAGAGAGCTAATAAATAATGATGCTGTTGCTGAGTATGAAACATCTGTATGCCAATTTCCACAAACGACAATCATGGTTAAACCTACCCAAAAAGAATGTGATACAATTATGAGGTTACAAGCCAAGTGATTGCGAATTTCAAAGCATCCATTTGGAAACCAATGTCCAGTTTTGAGAAGAATTAAATCAAGAAAATGTTCCCAAATCAAGACAGTCCTCTCATTTATAAAATCAAGCTACAGCTTGAATAGTGTTTACTGAGAACTTACTGTGTGCAGCACTGCTCTAGGGAGGAGGGGGCAGGGAATTTTCTAAGAAGTGAGGATCCCTGTCTTCAATGAGTTAACACATTCCACCTTGAGATTAATGGAAGTTATGAGAAGTGATATCTAAATAGATATTTATCAGATTTTCCTTTTGGAAATCAGCACTACAAACATTTTTTGAGTCTCTGTGGGTTGCCAGGCACTGTGCTAAATACACAGTGGAAATATAATAATGAGTAAAATAACAGTTGAAAGAACTCACAAACTAGAAAGGGAGCTAGACATATGAGCACACAAGCATTCCTATAGAGTCTGCATATTGATAGCACATTAAATGTACTTTGTATGGATATAGTGTCTCTCTTAAATCTAGCTCAATTATCTAGCTGTGATGGCTAATTTTTTGTGTCAACTTGACTGCCCCAGGAAGTGCCCAGATTAAACATTATTTCTGGACGTATCTATGGGGCTGTTTCTGGATGAGATTAGCATCTGAATCAGTGAACTCAGTAAAATAAAGTAGATGGTCCTTCCCAGGGTGGATGGGCATCATCCAATCCACGAGCACCTGAACACAGCAACAAGGTAGAGAAATAAGTAATTCACCCCTCTCACTTTTGGTCTCTTTGCATGAGCTGGAATATTGGTCTTCTCCTGTCGCTGCCTGGGATTTACATATCAACTCCCTTGGTTCTCAGGCCTTAGGAATTGGACTGAAATTATACCATCAGCTTTCCTGGGTGTCCAGCTTGCAGACAGCAGATCACAGGAGTTCTCAGCCTCCATAATCACATAAGCCAACTCCTTATAATGAATCTCTTTATCCATACTATATCTATATGTCTCTGTATATAATATATACATATGTATAAAATGAAGAGACTTTATTATATATAATGAAGAACAAATAGGAGATAGTTAAATAGATAGATAGATGGATAGATACAGATAGATATACATAGGTTGATCTATATCTATCTGTCTGTATATATACAATTCTCTTTGTTTGGAGAACTCTGACTAATACACTAGGTTTTGAGAGGAACCCACCTGTAATGGTCATGAACAGAATAACAACAAGATGGCACAAATGCCTTTTTGGAGTAAGTGATAGGAAATAACAATTCCAAAAACACCTTTTCAGTACTAGGAAAACTCTAGGCAGAAGTTGGCTGGCTGAGAAGTACTTTTTCTAAATTCACAGAGGCAGTCTCTGAACCACTTCTACAGAGGAGCTCCATCACCATGATGCAAGCAGGCCCTGCAGTTCTTTCCAGAGTGGTCTTGGGATCACTGCAAAGCTACTGAGTGATAACAATGCGAAACAGAAACACAGAGACAGAAATAAAGAGAAGAATAAAAGAGGAACAGGGAATAGAAAAGCATCAACAGTAATGTCAGAGAAATCATAGCTAAATATTTATCAGATTTTTCTTCTGGAAATCAGCACTATAAATATTTTTTGAGTCTTTGTGTGTTGCCAGGTATTGTGCTAAATGCTGGAAATATAATAATGAGTAAAATAACAGTTAAAAGAACTCACAGACTAGAAAGGGAGCTAGACATTTAAAGCTAGACATATAAAGCTAGACATTTATATAAAGCTAGACATTTCTATATAGTCTGCATACTAACAGCAAACTAATGGGTAAACTCTGTGTAGCTGAGTCAGAAAACATAGTTTAAGGGCAGATCAACACTGACAATCTCCAACAACTGAAATGACCATATTCCTACTTACAAGGGCCAGGGCCATGTGTAGCCCCGAAGAGCCAAGAAACCAGTAACCTGAGTCTGAGCATGTTTACATACTATTTCATAACACGATTTCTTTCTTCAATCCACATTATCAAATTGGCATTTTCCTGTATTGTTGGAAACTCTGCAAACGATCTGACAAACTAGAAAATACAGAAAAATACATGAAAAAATACCACCTATAACACCACAAGCATGCACAACCCCCATTAACATTTTGGCACAGATTCTTCCATGTGTCAGTTTGAAGAAGGTCTTTTCTGAGAAAAACAAAGGTGTTAGAAAAGAACAAGAAGAAACAATCTGGACCTAGACCTGGACTATGAGGGAGGTACTGTTAACCTCCTGGATAAAAGTATTAATGTATATTTAAATGAAAGCACCTGCTACTCAGAACACGATAGTTGCATTTGAATTTTATACTAGCATCTTGATACAGATGCATCTATATATGAATATATTAATACAAATATGTATAGTTCATACAGAGCATCTATTACTAAATTTCCTCAACTCGCCCTGTCATTTGTTTACTGTTGTCCCAAGATAAAAGGTCTCTTCTGATATTGTAAGAAGGAGATACCAAGGCAGAACCCCCTGAGATATAGACTATTGGCCATTTACTGTTACCCCAAAGGCATGTGTCTTGATTGGTAGCTTGTGAATAGGTCTTAGAGAAAATGCCATAATGGTAACATCTTTGTGTGGGCGGCTCACGTCCCTCCCTCCCTCTCATGGGGACTTCTTGGTATAAGAGGAACACCCTTTTTTACCCAAGAAAAATTCCTGTAGAAAGGGAGGTAGTAAGTCAAGGCAGAATCAGGCAACCATTTTTACCATGACACAGACACAACAGTGACTGTAGGCTTATCTCTTACCAACACTATTGAAAGAACAAATCTTTGATCTATAGAATTTGAAATCATTTTAAGGTCAAAAAATGGTACATACTACATCAGTATTTAATATTGAAAAACTGGAGTTAACTAAATGATCATAGGATACTAAGTGAATTATGGCATATTCATAAGAACAAAACACAAGTTACTAAAACTATATTTATTAGCAGGCAAATTTAATGTGTTATATATTTATATGTCTACAGATGATGGATTTGTGGCAAATTATTAACGAATATCATGGATTGGTTTTCCCCCTTATTTTTCTCCCTGTATTTTTAAGTTTGCCCAATTAACTTTTATTAGTTTTATAAAAAAAAATATTGTTTAAAAATGTCTAACAAAGGAAAACGTTTAATTTTGTGATGGTAATTGTAAAAACATCAGGCAATAAAATACTATATATGATTGAAATATAACTTAGTTCACAGTGAATAAGGATTAGAGGAAAATACTTCAACCTATTTATTTAATAATCAGCCCATACCAAGCACCCATATTCCCTGAGTACAGAGAGGTGGTTAAAACAGACAAGGTTGCCACTTTCCTGGAGGTTACATTCTAAGTTAATAAAATATAATTTAATCAAATAATTAAAGAAGCAAGACCTTTTCAGATGCTAGTAAGTGCTGTGAAGAAAATACAATAGGCATATATAATGAAAAGTCATTTTGAGGTGGGGCTTCTTGACACTGTGCAATCAGGGATTGCTTCTCTGAGCAAAGATATCTGGGATGGGGCCTAAATAACACAGGAAGGCCAGCACATGAAGATGTAAGGACATCAAGGACTTTAAATAACAGCAAAGACAAAGACCCCCTAGATTCAATGAGCTCGTTGGGACTGTAACACAAAAAGGAAGGGGGCGGGAGACTGATTCAGGATGCAACCGCAGGAACTGGCAAGGATCTGATCATGCAAGGCCACGGTAATGAGCTGACATTTTATTTTACTTAATAAAAATTCATTGCAAGATTTTCAGCAGGAGTGTGATATCATCTGAGTACTTGCTGATGGAGTAGAAGTGAAGTGTGAGAGAAGAAGAGACATCAAGCATGGATTGAAAGTTGAGAGCTGGAGCAGTAGATAGATGATGGTACCTACTCTGATGACTGCTAAGAGGGAACAGATTATAGGGTCAAAGAACATGTATATGGGGAATCAAAAGTTCATTCTGGCCGTGTTTTGTTGGATGTAAAGTGCTTAGTAGGCAACTGGCTATATGAATCTGAAGCTGCTGGGTAAAGAGGATAGGATTGGTGGAAAAGTTGGGAATTACTGTCACATGGATGTCGTTTAAAGCACTGGATGGAATCATAAAAAGCAGAAACAGCCACCAGGCACAGTGGCTCACGCCTGTAATCCCAGCACTTTGGGAGGCTGAGGCGGGCAGATCATTTGAGGTCAGGAGTTTGAGACCAGCCTGGCCAACATGGCGAAACCTCATCTCTACTGAAAATACAAAAATTAGCCTGGCATAGTGGCACGTGCCTGTAATCCCTGCTACTCAGGAGGCTGAGGCAGGAGAATCGTTTGAACCTAGGGGTGGAGGTTGTGGTGAGCCAAGATCGTGCCACTGCACTCCAGCCTGGGCTACAGGGCAAGACCCTATCTAAAAAAAAAAAAAAAAAAATCGAGAGGAACAATCTTACCCAAATTAACAGCTTAAGCATAGGAAGATAAGAATAGCTGGTGATTTATCAAGAAACTGGTTGGCATAATGTCATAGAAGATGAACAGAAAGATTCTTCAGGAAGGAGAAATAATCAATTGTGTCACACACTGCAGAGAGATTTAGTAAAGTGGGACAGAGAATTTACTACTGGATTTGGCAACACTGAGGTCATAGGTAACTTAGACAATGGCAGTTTCAGGAGAGTGATGAGAAGGAATACCATTGGAGGAAGAGAGTAAGAGAATACCACAGACAGCAAACTAGAAAACTCAACTGTATGACAGCTACCAAAGCAAGACTAGTTGGAAGGGAAGGTAGAGTTTCATTAAAGGTGGGTGATACAAAAGATGATTAAAAGAGAAGGAATTAGATACAGGACTCAAGTGGAAGGGCTGCCCTTCACTGTTGTAGCACAAGGGAAGGCAGAGTACACAGTACAGATGCAGGTAAAATGGAAGACATGGCAAAGGATGGATAAACGAGCTTTCATCTTTTATCTTCCCAGTTTTAATAGTGATCTCAGATGCTGTTGGTAAATTTTATTTTACTGTTGCAATACTTTTTTTGTATTTCCCAAAGTTTCTATAGTGAATATATATTATAATCACAATTTTAAAAACACTACTTTTTGAAAGAAACTTAAAACCCACACTGGAAACATATGTGGACTTTTTAAAACTAGTAATGTTATACAAGTGATTTATTTGAACTTACATTAAAAAGAGGAAAATTTTTTGTGGCACATTTTCTGCCCTGTTCCAGCTTTCTAGCTGTCAAAATGTGCACCCTCCTTGGCTATTTATTTCTAAGGGTTGTGCTTGGAGCAAGGACTTGAGTAACTGCACCAATATTGTAACTTTAGAGCTCAACCAGAAAATGGAAGTTTTCTTTGCCCCCTATGTCAAGTGTAACATAAAAATGTCATATATACAAAAACAATTGGCCTAGAGTATTGCAAACTCCTGTCTTCTTCATTACAATTTTTTTTTTTTTTTTAAACAAAACCATTTCCTGCTCTTTTTCATCCAATTCTGCCTCAGGCAAAGGCATTCTATGATACCATGAAACACATGAAACACACAGTGTTTTGCTATAGATTCCTTTTCCTTTCATTTTTTGATGAAATACTAAGGCAGTTTTCTTCACTGGTTTCAGAAACCAAGTGGATGCAATTTAGGAGTTTACAGAAGCACCAAAAATCAATGTAGAGAGGAAGAAGATGGGGCCATGAATGTAAATAGCTTATTGACTGAGAGCAACAGGAAGAGGCTGAAATATCCAGCCAGCACTTGCTTGTGATTATCTGCCACCCTCTTCCTTCCATGGGGAGGGAATGGCCTGGTCTCACTGAGCTCACATTGCTTTTAACATACATAAGAGACCAGATGTTTAAGGTTTAAAACCTGGCATTCCATAAGGAGAAGGATATCACTGATCAGGATTACAAGTATTACTTTTCTTCTTAGTTGAATAATAAGTTATTTTTCTTAATTTCAAAAGATTCTGTTGGATGAAGACAATTCACCTCATCTACATGAGTATTGGCTCTTCTCAAATACTCTCTATTTACACTTTTCTATGTGATTCCATCCAGATCTGTGCTTTCAATGCCATTCACATGACAATCATTCCCAAGTTTTTCTCCAATCCTATCTTCTCCACCCAGCTTTAGATTCACAGAGCCAACTGCCTGCAAAAGCACTTCATATACAACAAAATATGGCCAGAATGAACTTTCGATTCCCCATGCCCATGATCTTTCACCCTAAAATGTGTTCCTCTCTTAGCAGTCATCAGAGTAGGCACCACCATCTATCCATTGCTCCAGCTCTCAACTTTTAGTTTGCTGCTGTTGTTAGAAAATGCAATGACAGGAAACCCTGGCTGAACAGAGAAACTCTTTTTTTCAACAAACATGATCCTGATTTGTAAACAGTGTGAATTCTCCTGGGAAAAATCACCCACTGATGGGAAAATGACAGCCTTTCCCTCTCTCTTTCCTTTGCTCCCCTCCCTTTCTTTTTATCTACCCTCCTTTATGTACAGGAATAATTTATTTTCTCTTTTGAAATCCTTTCCATAATGTGAACTCCCTCTGGAAGGACCAAGCATCTACTCAGGAGGCTATTGTCAGTTGTGAGAATTTTAAACACTTGGTGGTTTAAGCTTTCATCTCATCTACATTTGTAATAAACCACTCTGAGAAATATCTTTTGTTATACGCAGTGATTCTCATTTGGGGAGGGGGATAAACGAGGAGGAGGTGCGAAATGTGTGCAAAATGAGGAGGTACAAACCTGTGTGTGGCAATGAGTTCCCTAGAGATTTGTGTAGCTGACTGCCTACCATCTTCCCAACCTTCAGAGTGACGATGGACTTTTCCCCCCTTCCTTGAATAGCCAGAATAAACTTTTTTTTTTTTTTTTTTTTTTTACAGTGATGAAAACAGATGCCTGAACAGGGCAGTTTTCATCTAAAGAAAATTCTCAATTATCCTGTGGATTTTCTATGGCCTAGTTTCAATTCTACAAAGGTCTCTACTAATGCTTTATACATTTCAGGTTCACTTTGCCCTCATGAGTCAGTGACCACTCAGAAAATACCCCCTACATTTAGTACCAGATGAAGCAAACTATAAAGAGAGATAAATCAGCGGGAAAAATCATGCCGCATACAAAAGACAAGGAGAAATGTTTTGGGGGTATCTCACAGTCTGGATTATCAACATCACTATTTTCCAACAAAACAATGCCTTAGAGGCATTTTAATACTTTCTGAAACTTCTACTTGTATCTCAGATTCACAGAAATGGGTTCAGCCATTTTGTAAGTATTGTACAATTAATTATTTAATTCATAAATGATTCAAGAGAAATCTTTTCTCCTATCTGATAGCCATCTTTAAGTCATTTCAGAAGTCATTAGCAACCCTACGGGTCAACGGGAAAGAAACAGAAGGAAGATAAAGGACAGTTCAGTTTGTTGCTTACTACAGCCCTGACAGAATTCTGGTAAATGCAAGACTAGAGAAGAAAACAGACTAAAATAAGATTTCCCAGTGTTCTATCTTGGAATTTCAATTATTTATGTGCTTCTTGGCTTCCACCACTATGAATAATCCAGAGCCAGCCAATATAAAGGCAGCTATGAAAATAAGTACATTTTCAGGGAACAAAGGAAATCAGGGTGGAACTAAAGGAAATGATGAATGAACCCAATTTTTCAAATCTAGAACTTGCAGTGAAAGAAATTTAATTTGCTTTGACCTCCTATAACATTTATACTTGTACCAACCATTTTGCACTTAGCACACACTGACTTGTGCCATCATTATTGTTAGTAATAACAATAGTAATAGGTATTAACTGATCTTTCACTAAGTTCTAATCTATCCAAGGCACATTGCAAACAAAGTTTCCAATCCTTTCAGCAACCTCCAAGATAAGTATTATCATTTGCATTTTACTGAGAAGGGAACCAAGGCTCAGGGGTAAATAACCTGCTCAAGGCCACAAAGTCTGCTGGATCAGTAAGGGTCGAACCCAAGACTGGCTGACCCCAAACCCACTCCACACAGTCTGTCAACATCTGAAAGAGCCATTTGCAGGCCTCACTCTCTTTCTCAGTGAGATTGTAAGCATCCAACCGTAGAGTGCAAGCAGAATTTCTAGTGGGACAAGACCTGGAATTCCCATATTTTTACATCACTTATTTCCAGTGGAGTACTTAGTGAGTACTATTGATTGAGTCTCCATTGTATCAGGAGATTTTTGTTTGTTTTCATGTCGTTTTTTTCTTTCCACAGAAGTGCTAGCCGCAGCAATGCAGTTACTGTGTGGACAGATAGTAATGTTTTTGCTACCAACAGTATAGGCTGGGTCAGCTAACACAGTATTTTTTAAAATGTATTGCAACCCTGTCTTAGCACTTACAAATGGGTGGTATACATAAAAACCTATCCCGGGGAGCCCCATGAACCTGACATCTTTGAGGCAAACAGTGGTTACCTACAGGTCACCAATGGGAGCAGACACAGGGGTGTAAAGTGTATCACCCCAAGTGGTTACTGAGTATGACTGCCAATATGACGACTGTGGTCAGGGTGTCTTGTTCCACTCTAAAGACAGATTTTCCAGTAGAAGAGGCACTGCAACCTGTCATTACAAAGGGAAATTCAATCCCACCAGCTTGAAAAGCATCGGTCACTTTGAACCTCTTTTATACAATAAAGGAAAATGCTAACCTATCAGGATATCTAATGTCAAAAGAAAAACAGTGTAGCTCCTTGCTGGATTACTCTGCCTCAGTAATTTAGAACAAGTGAGTACCTCTAAAGAAAGGATGGAAATTGTGTCTTTGCTTATGAAAAATTACTAAAAATTGTTGGCATATCCCTGTTAATCCGTTCAATGGTACTTAATCAGCACACGACAGACACTTCAGCACAAATGTTGCTATCTTCTGAGGCAGCCACAGCTTGCACAAGGGTCAAAACTGAACTCGGTGAAATGTAAATGTACCCTTTCTATCCAAAGAAAGATGTATTTGACTCACTGATAAATGAAATGTGAGCTGTTTCTCACAAACTACACATATAATCTTAAAAAGCTTTTGAAAACCATCCAACAGACAAAATGAGCCACTCTGGAAAGAATTTCTTCCAAAAATTGTTAAAAATGATAAATGCACCATCAGTCAATTTGGGCAATATTATATACCCCTCCAATACTATTCAAGAAACAAATAGAGATAAAAAAGAGATTCCTCAATTCTCAAAATTGTATAGTGCCTTTTTGGCTTGATTTTTAGTAGACAAAAGAGTAAACTCTTCCTTTTTAATAGACAAACGGTTGTGCTTCAGCCTACAGCTCTCCCGTCCTGCTCTAGCCACATCAAGGGGTTCCTAAGTGACCTTGGCTAAAGCAGTTAACCTTCCTGCATTTTAGTGTGGCCAACTGTGAAATAAGAAAGATAATGACAACAAAAATAATAAGACTCAGCACCTACATACCTCACTGAAGTGTTTTTATGAATTAATCATACTGAGCTTTCAAAGTGGTTTTATGCTTTAAAAGCATTTGACAACAGTTAGCAAATTCCCACATTAACGTACTATATATGGTCCAAAGGATTACATCAGAGACTTTGCATGATACAGTGCATTCAGGTTACTCTGTGGACAAGACTTTAGATGACATTAAAAGAAATATGTTCTCTAGGCTGGGTGCAGTGGCTCATGCCTGTAATCCCAGCACTTTGGGAGGCCGAGGTGGGTGAAGGCACCTGAGTTTCAGACCAGCCTGACCAACACGGAGAAACGCTGTCTCTACTAAAAATATAAAATTAGATGGGCGTGGTGGTTCTCTAATTGCTTTTGCTATTTATCCCAGGGAGGAACAAGAAAATTAATTTTTAAGATTGCATCCAGTGCTATGGTCTGAATGTTGATGTCCCCCCAAAATGTATATGTTAAAACCTAACACCCAATAAGATGGTATTAAGAAGTGGGGCCTCTGGGAGATGATTAGGTCATAAGGGCCCCACCTTCATGAATGGGATTAATGCCCTCATAAAAGAAGCTCCAGCAAGCATATTACCCGCATGTAAGGGCACAGCAAGAAGGCACCATCTACAAGGAACTAACTAACTGCTGGCACCTTGATCTGGGAATTCCCAGCCTCCAAAACTGCCAGAAGTAAATGTTTGTTGTTTATAAGCCACCCAGTTTAAGATTTTTGTTATAGCACTCCAAATGGACTAAGACATCCAGTTGAGTAAGAATTATAAAAGTATCTAAGTAAAAGGTCAGGCCTTGACAGTTTAAACGCGAGCTCTGAGAACAGGTGACGGATAGCTTGTGAAGTGAGATGGCTCTCCCTCTTACCCCAGCAGTCCGTTCCTTTTCCAGTCCTATCCTTTACAACGGCCTCCTCCCTTACTCTCCACTGAATCACATCCTTCTCTCCTATCAAAAATGCAACTTCTAAGGCAGACTTTTCTGATTAGACACACTCTCCTTACCACGTGAAGAAATTCTTACTACCAAATGAAGCTGTATTTTGTTTAATTGGATCATGTAATACATAATTATTAATCATTATAATGTATTTTATCATCAGTACCTAGTGGCCAGGCCCAGGACTCCCCTTCCTGAAAACATGAAGCCAAGTACAGCGCTCTTCAGTTCTATGGCCACCCAATGAATGGTGCTACTTAGACTTAAAACATCTTTAGATATTTATCATAGATAGCATAAGACTTCAAAAATCAATTGTTATTGATACATCAATAACCATCTCTTGGATTCAACACATGTGACTTTGCAGATACAGCTTTAGATTCTATCTCAATCGTCATGAATTCAGAGGATGTGGACAGAAACGCCCCATTAGAAAACCATCTGCTTTATGTAGCTCCTTTCCTTCTTCCGTTGGCTTTCCCGATTCACTCCACCTCAGCATGATCCGAACAGTATCATTTAAGGACTCCCATCTCTCCTCTTTTACATGAGAAGATCTACCGGCAAAATGTTCAGTCCTGACATGTTCTTTGACACACATAGTTTTGCGGTATCTCATTAAGTAATTGTGTTTGATGTTCGCATCAAAACTGGTGTGCAAGTCATTGAACAACGGTATGAGAACCCAAATACTGACCGGACTGCGAGGTCTAGGAACCTTAAGGAATTATTTTGCACAGCTGATACTGTCTTCTGTATCTAGAGCGAACGAATCTCTTTGTTGGAGCACCAACCTGGAAGTCAGGGGGCCTGCGTTCCAGTCCCAGCACTGTTCCTGATCAGGAATGTGTCCTTGGACAAGGTCCATCAGTTGTCTACACCAATGCTTCATCAAAAGGTTTAATCTTGATCACCTCTCAGCTCCTTCTTAATCTTAAAATATATAGAAAATAATATGATTCCATGGCTTCTCATACACACGTTCGTGTTAAAGGCATATCAAAGGAATGGAGAAGCACACTGTGGTTTTTTCTGCAGGGCGACAGTGGGGACAGGGTATTGCTCTGTTACCCAGGCTGGTGTGCAGGGGCGTGATCTCAGCTCACTGCAACTTCCACCTCCCAGGCTCAAGGGATCCTCAACTCAGCCTTCCAAATAGGCACGCACCACCATGCCTGGCTAATTTTTGTATTTTTAGTAGAGACGGGGTTTCACCAGGTTGCCCAGCCTGGTCTTGAACTGCTGAGTGCAAGTGATCCATCCACCTCAGTCTCCCAAGTGCTGGGATTACAGACGTGAGCCACCGTGCCTGGCCTGGTGTTTTGAATTTGAATTTACTATACCACTTTTGGATTTACTACACAATTTCTAAAGAGCTGGAGTAAAGCTTAGACCTCTATTTAAAGATCCACAAAACTAACAGTCCCCATAAACCAGAAAAGGTAGCAGATGAAATTAAAAGTAAGCACCAATTCAAATCAAATCCAAACTGCTATTCTTTTGCCTACAGTTGGAAACCTGAAGACAACAGGTAATAACAGATCAACAAACAAACAAACAAAAAACAGGAAAAGTCACAGAATTAAGAAGATCCTATACAGAACTTCTGCTTCTCTTCTTCCTCTTCACTGAGTGCAAAACACGCAGGGATTGCTTGGATTCTAAAACACGAAATTCTGAAACACAAGAATTCCGAAACGTACAGGAATTGCAGGAATTTCTTACGCAGGAATCTCTCAGAGACAATAGAGCCACAATACAAGTGCAAACCAAGAGGAAGATAAGTCTCTAAAAGCCTGATAGGGGAACAAAGCAGTGTAGATAAAAATCATAGTCTCTAAATGGGTGCATGGATAAATCAGCTTTAGAGGACAACCAAAAGAGAACAGTCCTGGTTCAGCCACCGGCAGGCTCTCTCTCAGGTGCAGCAGTCTCTGTGTTAACTCCATCTCCACTCTGGAAAAAATCATGCTGGATGCAATGAATGCTGATTTGCTGGAGTCTTTAGGAAAAAGATAGGGCTATAGTAAGTCAGTAGCCACTAACGCTGGAATTACAGCTACATCTGTGGCCATGTAATTAGCTGTACTGCTAAGCATCTGCCACAAAATTGCCACTATGACATGTGACCTGGTAACACCACAATTAGAACAATAACATCACGAAGTCTAAAGGAAGCCTTAATTATTCATTTAATTTGAAAAGGAAAGCTGGAGGGGACAGCTGCTAAGGACACAGCTTTTCTTTACTCACTGCTACTTACTTGACTTTGGGATTTTTCTGTTGTTAATGTCATTCTCTTCTCTATGTAATGAACCCTGATTTTCCTAGAAGTCTCACAAAAAAGATCAGTATTAAATCCAAGTAGTTCCAGCCGGGCGCGGTGGCTCAAGACTGTAATCTCTGCACTTTGGGAGGCCGAGACGGGCGGATCACGAGGTCAGGAGATCAAGACCATCCTGGCTAACATGGTGAAACCCCGTCTCTACTAAAAAATACAAAAAAACTAGCCGGGCGCGGTGACGGGTGCCTGTAGTCCCAGCTACTCGGGAGGCTGAGACAGGAAAATGGCGTGAACCCGGGAGGCGGAGCTTGCAGTGAGCTGAGATCCGGCCACTGCACTCCAGCCTGGGCCACAGAGCGAGACTCCGTCTCAAAAAATAAATAAATAAATAAATAAATAAATCCAAGTACTTCCAATTATTTCAGGCATGTGGGCAAAACATTAGCTCCCTGCAACAGACCAACTCAAACTCCACCTGAATGAGGGTTACTCTGCTATTTAATGCACTCAAATGGTGTAATTAAAATCAAGCTAGTGACTGCAATGTGCCTCAAAGTTTAGACAACAAAGATTTGTGAGTCTACCATGGCACACATAAACTACTCCGAGACTTCATAGTATAGAAAAGGAAAAATGTATTTGCAAGAAGTACAAGGCATTACGTGAAGCAATGATGCCACATAGGGTTTACAAATCTGAAGCCATATACAACGAGGAGGAAGGGGTAACTTATGATTGGGGATCAAAGAAGGACTCATGGCAGAAGTGACATCTGAAGTAATTCCTAGTCTGGGCCGGGAGGGAAAATAGCATTTCTGACAGCTGGGTTCGCGTAAAGGATAACTCAGAGGCAAAAAAGAGCGGAGGGAGCTTCAGAGATGGAGAATGGCTGCAACTAGCTGAAGCAGCAGAGAGAGAATGCCTGAAAGAGAGTGAAAAATAGGTTTTAGAGTGCTCTGAAGGCCTGCCTCAAGAGTCTACATTTTATTTGGAAGCCAAGAGATAAACCAACTAACTAACAGTTTCTAATTAGAAAGCTACAAATTTATCATAGTTCTTTCAAGACTATCTTCCTGATGAGGATGTACAAGATTAAATTCAACGGAAATAACTGGAGTTCACTTGGGAAGCCACAATTAAAGCCTAGGAAGGACTCGGTAGGGACATGGAGTGGGGACAAGGGCAAAGGAGACCCATCTCTCCTTCTAAAGCAGGGCTGTCCAATACGAATTTCTGCAATGTGAGCCACCAGCCACATGCGGCTACTAAGCACTTGAAGGACGGCTAGTTCAACAGAGAAAGTAAATTTTTAATTTTATTTAACATTGATTAATTTTAATTTAAATAGCTACATGTGGTTAGTTACTACTATATTGGACATACAGTTCTCAAGTAATAAATACGTACAGGTAAGAAGTCAAGAAAATCAAGCAAAATGACATTGACGATGTTTAAACAAGAGATGGCAGAAATTTACATTATTTTTGATAGTTTCTCAAAATGCTTGGCATGAGCCAAGTGCCTCTTCAAATACATTAAGCTGTGACCTTCTGGCAGATGGGAACAGTTTTCATTCATCTTTCTATCTCCTTATCTCTAGTACAGTGGCAAGCACTGTAAGTACTCAATGAACAACTGTGAATGAATAAATGAATGAGTTAATGAAAGAGTACACTGTGAATATGAAGTCTAGAGCTCACCATTAAAGAATTACTGATTTAGGCAAATGTGTTTGTAGGTGAAGGTAGCAATTGTGGGCTATCTCCATAATGTCATTTCCTGAGTGTCCCCAAAATAAAAAATCTAGAGCATATGAACTAAACAGCCTGAATGATTAGCATTCACTTTCTTAGTAAAATGGGTAATGCTATTTTTGTTCAAGAGCATTAAAACAGCCAAAAGAATTTATATTATATGAATGCTGGAACCTTAACATCATCATACATTTATAGTTCAATGCTTTTAGAAATCAATTTGCTGATTATAAAAGGAATACATACTTCTTGTAGAGAATTTGGAATGTATTCAAATAAAAGAGCAAATAAAAATTACTTACAGTTTTTTAATCAAAGACATTCACTGTTATTATGATTCCTTTATGCTTTTTTCTATGTGTATAATATACATATTTTGTCCCATAAAAGGTAAATTTTTATATTACAAGCAATGCCGATATTCTTTTTTATTTTTATTTATTTATTTATTTATTCATTCATTCATTCATTCTGAGACAGAGTTTCACTCTTGTCGCCCAGGCTGGAGTCCAATGGCGTGATCTCAGCTCACCGCAACCGCCGCTCACCTAAACCTCTGCCTCCTGGGTTCAAGTGATTCTCCTGCCTCAGCCTCCTGAGTAGCTGGGATTACAGGCATGTGCCACCACATCCGGCTAATTTTGTATTTTTAGTAGAGACGGGGTTTCTCCATGTTGGTTAGGCTGGTCTTGAACTCCTGACCTCAGGTAATCCTCCCACCTTGGCCTCCCAAAGTGCTGGGATTACAGGTATGAGCCACTGTGCCCAGCCTCAATATTCTTCTAAAACAATTTTAATAGCTGTATAATGTTCCATCATGTGAATATGCCCTAATTTATACAACCATACGCCTACTGTTGGTCATTTAGGTTCATGCCAATCTTCTAGAATGCCATTTGGTGATTTATACTAAGAAACTTAAAATACTTAAGAGCATTGACCTAGGATCTCCACTTTTAGGAATATATTATAAAAAAATAGGCCAGGCACTGGGCTGGAGCAACCACCCCTGTGAAAAGGCAGGAAGCGCTGTGAAAGCACGCTGGCCTCAAATGCCATCATTACATTTGCAGGACTATTGCTAGTCACAGTCTTAGTGCTGCCCATAAGGAAGGCACCGTGCTAGGCAGTTCGTGGCATTTTTTACCATTCATTTCCCCATGGTAGATAGGGAAATAACCATTAAGGACTTGTTAATAACCCCATTTCATACATGGGAAGATTGAAGGATAAAGAAGGTAAGTGGTCTGAGGTCCCTCACTTAAGGAGCATCAAAGATGGGACTCCACCTTGGCAGCCTGACTGGGTACAGAGCCTGACTCCTGGCCACCCCAGTCACTCCCATACAGCCCACCATACTCATAAACTCTGCTCTGAATGTGATTTATAAAATCAGGTTGGAGTTTATATCCTCATTTTATGCAAACAGTTTCTGGCTAATGTGCAAAAGTATCCTAATCATGTCAAAGTAAAAGGAAAATAATTCACAGAAACCCCTTTCTATAGCTATAGCTCATAAATCTATAGCTTCACTAGGGTATTTCCTTGGAATTAAGCTCTATAGTCATTTAAGATTTAATTGGAATCAAATGTGCCACACTTACCGTACTGACATAGTCACAAGAGAATACAATTGTGCTGTGCCAAAATAAATGTTTCTCTGACTGAGATTATGGGCATTCCTTTTCAAATTAATTAGTTTAGAATTTTCCATTTTTATTAACGGATTGCTTATACTACTAATCACATGAGCTGGCAGCAGGAAAGTCATTTAACTATGTGACCGTGAGCTGCCTGTACTGCCCCACCACTGCAAACGCCATCCTCAGGCCTTGAGTTAGAACAGGAAATAACTGCACCCCACTCTCCCATCTCACTTTCTCCTTGCTCACCACATTCGTATCTGTAGGTAGAAGGTAGCAAGTGGAAAACAAGCAAACTTGATCAACTTCCAGGCTTAGGAAAACAGATGTGAACCAAACAGGGAAACGTCTATTTTCCAAGTACCTTCACTGTGTATTGCTTTGAGACCTTGTAACACATTTTATTAACGTGAAAAGATGTCTCAAATTAATGCATCTATTCAGATGTCAGGGTACTGGTCTTTCAGAACCTCTTTATTGGGCTATATTTGCCATTTTCAGCCTCTCTCATGCTGACCGGTTGATTTCATTTAATAGGATTCAGTGAGTCTAGACAATCATGTATGGAATTTCTCTTATAATTCATTTTATGATAATAATACCTTTCATTTGGATTGTACGTTGTAGTTCTCACATCATTCATTGAGTGCTCACAATATTTCAGTTACAGGCATCAAAAGAAGTCATGCCCATTTCAGAGGCTAGCAGTGAAAAGATAAGTTGTGGTCCTGCATGGAACAACTCAGTTGCTCCATCTGGATATCTTTCTTTTCAACGACCATCCTAGGCTTTTTTTTTTTTTTTGTAAGTATATGATCATGTAATAACTGAAACATCATAGATTCCTAGATTGTCTTATTATCTCTCAAAACTGTTGTAGTAAATCAGTATGTATAATATGCCTACTAAGTGTCAGATACCAACTTTGAAGCTGGGGATACGAGAAGCTTGGGATGTAACTCAATAATCTTTTTTTTCTTTTTCTTTTTTTTTTTTTTTTTTTTTGGTAATTCACCAGATTATCCTGCTGCATGGCCAGGGTTGGGACCAGCAGTGTTATAGAAAGATTTCAGGCTTCAGGAATTCAAGGGCCTGGACTTAAATCTGGCTCAACTACTAGCCGGCTAGGTGACCAAGGCAGTCATTTTGCCTCTCTGAGCTTCAGTTTGTCTAGAGTCAAGAGAAATACGGATAAAATAAAGTAGTGGATATAAAGGGTCTGGCACATGGCAGGTATTCCGTCAATGGTAACTCTATGGAAAAGGGAGATTAGAGAAGAAGAAAGAAAAAAGGCAGCTCTGCCAACTGGATTCCTTGAGTCTTTGCCTGGGCTGCTGTGACTAAATACCATACCCTGAGTAACTTCTAAACAACAGAAATCTATTGAGCACAATTCCAGAGGCTGGGAAGTCCAACGCGAAGGTGGATTTGGCATGTGGTGAGAGCCTGTCTTCTTTTTGTGTCCTCACATGGTGGAAGCGGGTAAGGCAGCTCTTGGAGGCCTCTTTTATAAGGGAACTAATCCCATTCAAAAGGGCTCAACCCTCATGACTTAGTCACCTCTTAAAGGTCTTGTCTTCAAATATCATCACCTTGGGAGTTTAATTTGTATATATGAATGGGGAGGGGCACAAACATTCAGACAATAGCACCTTGGGACCATAAGACCAGTTTTATAAAACGTGATATAACAAGACCCTAAAGAAGGCTCTTTCAAAACCCAGCACTTACTTCCAAAATGCAGGCATGCAATAACGTTTATACTTCCCAAATGCAGAGGACCAGGTGTCTGAGTGTCAAAGACAGACATCCTTTCTGGAGAAAACAGGCTGGATAATTCATCAATAGAGAGCTATAGAAAAGAGCATGCAGCTTCCTGAATGACTAGACCAAAAATAGTCACCACAGGAAGGCAGGAAATCTGTTATTAGTGAAAAGGATAATTACATCTCATTTTAGAGAATGTTTGCTCTACTGGCCACCACAGGGATCCAGGGGTTGCAGGTGCCAGAGGCATTTCCAAGGACCAACTGGAAGTGAAGCGCTGTCATTCATTCTCCACGATACCCAAGGGTATAGCTCAGTCACGAGGAGAGATGACCACAGTATTGGCCACATCTCTGATGGGCAGGCTGCAGGTGGCTCCATGAAACCTCTGTACTAAAATCATAACACTCTGCAATCAAAAATGCAGAAGCCTCTCTCAGATCTAACTGCTGGCTGTAAATTGTGGAGCTAGAAAAATAAAATTGAACTATTACCTTCAGTAAGGAGTATGGATTCAGCGATAGATCACTTTGCTCATCATCTTGAACAAGTAAACTACACTCAAAATCTACTAATGGGCTTCAAGCCAACCCTCACTTATTACAGCCTCCACAACAGGCAGACTGAGGGCATGATGTCAGGTTTTATGGTAATGCTCAGAAAAAGTGAGTAAAAACCCGGCTATCACAAAGCTACAAGGGCTGTAGTTACTGGCATTGACTTTGAATCCTATGAGGGAAGGTCAAGGTGAGAGAGGTATGAAAGAGCTCATTGTATTCTCAATACATGAGCTCCAAATTTAATAACTTTGCCATAATTAAGGGAGAGAAATGCAGAGAGAGAATGCTCCTATTTATAGGGACTACCAAATTTCCAGTAGGAATTTTGTGTCATCTCTAGTGCCACCCTCATGCTACAAAGGCACCTGAAAGAAGATGCCACTCCTTAGAACAAAGCATGCATTTTTAAAAACACTTGGCTAAAATTTACTAGCATAACGTATTTCTCTCTAGCAGTAAGATTTTTCTCTTTTCATTTTGTATAGATATGGGCAAAATTAATTTGGAACTAATGAACTGGTAATATGTGTATAGGAGTCAGTCACTGATAAGCCTTCCTGCTTCGACTACACATTTAATCTTCTGGGTTTATGACAGCAATTCCAAAGATGGGGGGAGGAGCACACAGCTGTTTAACTTAGGGTTTATTTTCTCCTCTCTCTTTATACTGTTGAAAGTGCCAGGGATGACAGTAATAGCATTATCTGATTTGATTTCAGTAGCAATCTTTTTAATTTAATAACTCTGATGTCAGCTTCTCTGTCATGTTGCCAAGTTTAATTCCCACTTCCACACGATTAATACTCTAATGAAGACACTGATTTTAGTGCTAGTACACACTTGTAAAGCTTTGCTCTTCTTAGCTACAACCGAAGCCTCTGCAGTGAACTATGATAAATTAACCCTACCTAGAGTCCCTATCAGTTACAAGATTAAAAACCATCGAACGTTTCCATTTTGCTCTAAAACTTTATTACCATATGGCATATTTAACATTTTAGTATCTATTTAGTTTCCAAGTATTTTATTCTGCTCCTGGTGATTATTCCCAAACCACTCCACAAAAGGTAAGCGGTCCAGTTTCTAATTAAACCTACAGAGAACAAGTGACTTTCTCCCAAGATCGGACTTAACCAATGCCCATCTCAGAATCAATTGAAAACCTTTTTTGTTTCCTGGTCACCTGCTCCATTAAAGTAAAGAGCATTTACCAAGCACCTACTCTGTAGAGGGTTGTGCTAAACCTGGCTGACACAAGCTAATCACATCCTATTTGTTAAAGTACTTCAAATGATTGGCACGTTTTCTATCTACACACAGAACAGTAGGGGGTATCAGGATCCTTTTTAATTCTAAAAGGCATATTGGCCCCTTTTTCTTCTTGAGATTTATTTAATACAGAGTTTAAAATCAGGGAGAGAAGATCAGTAGAGACTGAAAGTCTGAATAATTCAAGCATGCAGCTGTGGTTGGGAAGTCCAAAACACAGCCCAGCTCTCAAAGCTTATAGCTACATTAGGAAGAGATACACAAGCCCCCAAATATCTAATTTAACAAAGGTAACAAAACAGTAACAAAAAGGTAGCTCTCTGTGCTAACAATTCAAGGATAAAGGGTGCAAGGAGTGAAGTCCCTAGTTCTACCTCTCTGTCCACAGAGATGGACTACGCATCTTGGATCTCTCACCAGCAACTACAAAAACCTCCCATGGTGATATTGTGAGGCTTTGCCTTTTCCCTAAACTTCTTTTTCTTTTCTTTTTTGAGACAAAATCTTGCTCTGCCATCCAGACTGGAGTGCAGCGACGCAATCTCGGCTCACTGCAACCACGACCTCCCAGGTTCAAGTGATTCTCCTGCCTCAGCCTCCCAAGTAGCTGGAATTACAGGAGTGCACCACCATGTCTGGCTAAATTTTTTTGTATTTTTGTGGAGACGGGGTTTTGCCATGTTGACCAGGCTGGTCTCAAACTCCTGACCTCAGATCCACCTGCCTAGGCCTCCCAAAATGCTAAGATTACAGGTGTGTGCCACCATGCCCGGCCTGCCTTTTCCCCAAACTTCTTAATCTCACGATGACTATTAAGAGCACCAACCAATCTCTCTTCTATACTGAAGGCATGGCAATGAGCTGTTTTTCTTTTATTACCCTATTAGAAGTCATAGTGATTATTTATTTACAGTGATGGTCAAAGCTTGTCCTCTTGGGTTTTAAGGAATGACTCCAAGCCAGGCCTTCGTTAGTTTGCACCTGGATCACGGCAGCAGCCTCCTTGCTGGTCTTCCTTCCTCAGTCCTCTCCTCCCTTCGCCATTCCTTGAGAGAACAGACCTGCAGCCCAGGCCCCCTCAGCACCTCTTTTCAGATAACCACATTCCTATTTAAAACGGAAACCAGGCCCATGCCCACTCTCAGTCCACGAGGTCCAGGTGTAGATGGCCCTGTACACCATCCTTTCAGGAGAGACGTGAACCTGGTCTAGCCTGTCTGAAACCAGAGGCTCAATTCTAGGACACTACCTGGGTTTCTGAGAATTTGATGTAGGCCTGGAGGTTCTGGCCATCAGCTTAGTGCTGTAGAAAGGCACCTCCCTGAGAAAGGAGCTGGTACAGAGATGGTAAGAAAAGACCCATAAATCATGACTTTGCTGGAGCTCCTGGATCCAGCAGGCCGAAAGCCAGGCTATCTTTGGTCTTCAGTAACTTGAGCCAATAAATTCTTTTTTGATTCAACTGCTTTGAACTGGGTTTTTGTCACGTGCAGCTGAAATGGTCACACCTGACACAATCACACACATTGTTGACATGACACTCTTACTTGAGAATCCTTCTGTTGTGCTACTTTGTCCAGGATTCTAGAAAGTTTCCTGCAAAATCCAAATGAGTCTATTGTTTTTTTTCAAACTCCTCTCTCTTACCAGTTGGGTTCTTTTTACCTCCAGATAAGCCAGTTTCTCTCTATCTTGATCCCCCAGGTCCTGCCTCAGTGTGTTTCTTCATACCCTTCATCATCTCACTTTCCAGGTAGAAGCCCTTTGCATTTTGCTTTTTTCATTTTATTGTGGTTTTTTTTTTGTTTGCTTGGTTAGTGTTTTTGTTTTATTTTGAGACAGGGTCTTGCTCTGTTGCCCAGGCTGGAGTGCAGTGATGGTGCAATCACAGTTCACTGAAGCCTCAACCTCCTGGGCTCAAGTGATCCTTCCACTTCAGCCTCCCAAGTAGCCGGGACTATAGGTGCATGCTACCATGCCTGGCTAATTTTTTATTTGGTGTAGAGACGAGGTCTCTCTACGTGGCCCAGGCTGCTCTCAAATTCCTAGGCTCAAGCAATCCTCCCACCTCCCAAACTCCCAAAGTGCTGGCATTACAGGCATGTGCCACCGTGCCTGGCCCCCATCTCAATTCTTCATTCTACTTCTGTTGGCACTAGCACATTTCCTGTACTCCTTATTATGCACCTGCTGATAGATTAACAAGGATGTCATTCCCTCAATTAAATTATACATTTCTTAAGAAAAGGCCCATGAATTGTATATCAAATGTTCTCAAACCTTTTAAAATGTATACCACACCTCTTGATAAGTATAAAAATTTGACACCTCTTTTAATTTCAAAATAAATTAAGTATTCTGACCAAAAGCAAACCCAATATTTCATATAGTATTAAACATAAATTAAACCTGGACAAGAAATCTGGATTGTGTCTCTCAGACAGTGATTCTCAGACTTGAGTGAGCATCGGAATCACCTGGAAAACTTAGGCAAACACAGATTGCTGGGCTCTACCTCCACAAGTTGTTTCTCAGTAAGTCTGGGGTGGGGCATGACAATGTGAATTTCTAACACATTCCCAAGTGATGCTGATGCTCTTCTTTGGGGACCGCTGCCCTCGAGTCTCGTCCCTTCCTCCCTCTATCTTAGTAGTTGAGAAGAGCATGGGCACCTTTGAGGTCTAGATCCAGAAGCCCACATCGTAGGTGCCCAATCAGTTCTGTTGTTCCTGGTGTTGCTATATTTGCTGTTAGCAACAGGAAGTCGATGTCTAAAGCCGGACTAGTAAGCAGGCCTTCTGATTCCCAGCCCAGGGTTCTTTGAACTCTGCCACAATACCTCCTATGTGGATACATCATTCAGTATAGTGCCAGCCTCTCACACTATCCTTTCTCGTATCTTATTCTATTACAATGCGCTGCAATGTTTGAAATTATCTTTCTCTAAACAGCCCGGAATTTTTTTCCTTCTGCCTCCCTAATTCAATTAGAATTCAATGTTTAGAGAGTCTGTGCTTTAAAAGAAATTAGACAATGGGCTTAAACTTGCCTCATTTCCTTTCCCCCTAACAATTATTTACAATTTTCCTACAAAATATATTGAGGCTTCCCCCAGGCTCTATGTATGGGATTCTCAACTTTATGGACACTGTTGAGGATGCTTATTTGTGGCATTCAACAAAAAAGAGGGGTTGGGGTGGGTGAGGGATGGAGAAACAAGATTCATGAGGTGAAATGTTTTCTCTCCATTTACCCCATGGAGAGGGCAGGTTGGAACTCCTGCTCTGAGTGTGGTCATGGAGCTTCTAAAGAGGCATCAACCATGTGTTCAAAAGCTTGACAAGAGGCTGGCCCAGAGTGAACCAGGGCAGAGAAGCATGAGGCTAAGGAAAAGAGAAGCCAAGAGTCAAGCAATTAACATTTTTTCCATGCTTCACTATAATTAGCCAGATCAAAGGGGACTTGGGCTCACAGATTTCAGCAGGACACATGACTCTCTCAGGACTGTGAGCCAAGGGCCCAGGAGGTCTGCAGTACAACTAATCGTTCACGGGCAGAACTCTATTTTCTTGTAAATCACTCTCTTGTGGATCCCTTATCACTTGTTCTGATTCTGAAGTACCACACTTGAGAAAATCCCCAGGCCCTACATGGCTCCGATTTACAGCATTTGCTGTGTGTGTCACAGATGGTGCACAAACACCTCAAAATCGCCTTGCTAGGAAGGCTCTGAGGCTGGAGGTTAAGTAGCTTGGCCAATGCCTGACTGCTAGGAAGTGGCAGGAACTGAACTCAGATCTTTCAAAAAATCAGTGATTTGCAAGTGCTCTTTCTGATCATACAAGAGTCATCTCAGCAGCATATTAAAAATACACATTTCGGCCAGGTGCAATGGCTCACAACAGTAATCGCAGCACTTTGAGAGGCCGATGCGGCAGGATTGCTGGAGCCCAGGAGTTCGAGAAGATCAGCCTGGGAAACATGGTGAGACTCCGTTTCTACAAAAAATTAAAAAAAAAAAAAAAAGGCGTGGTGGTGTGCCTGTGGTTCCAGCTACTCGGGAGGCTGAGGTGAGTGGATCTCTTGAGCTCAGGAAGTTGAGGCTCCAGTGAGCTATGATCGTGCCACTGCACTCCAGTCAGAGCAAGACCTTGTCTCTAAAAAAACATACACACACATACATCTTGATCTAGTAAGTCCAGGGTGAGGGTGAAGCTGGAACACAGGATCTTTAAAAAGCCCCAAGCGATTCTTATTTTCCCTCAGGTGTGGTAAACCAGTTTCAAAAGTTAAAAGACCATTTGTGGAACTCCCAACATACTAAACACAGAAACTTCATTTAATAGGACTTTTACAGATTCCCTAACATGACAGTCTCTTCTAGTCTTTTTCAGAGTAATAAATACATTTTCTTTTTTAAATTTGTATTTATTATTGTTGTATCGTATTTATTTATTTATTTTAGAGACAAGGTCTTGCTCTGTCATCCAGGTTTGAGTGCAGTGGTGTGATCATAGCTTACAGCAGCTTCAAACTACTGGGATCAATCTGTCCTCCCACCTTGGCCTCCCAAAGTGCTGGGATTACAGCCACCAGCCACCACACCTGGCCAATAAATACATTTTCTATTACAACCCATATGTATGTGACTCCTATGCCCAGAATTCTGGGTGATTCCAAGCTGCACTCAGAACAGCCAGAATGCTTACGATGACTTATAAATGCTACCTGACCTGGCATCCTCAACCACTGGACACACCTCTCTCTCACTCATTCCTCACAAATACACTAGCCTCCCAGCCATTCTACAAACATTCTAGGAATTCCCACCTTTGTGCCTTTGCACTGACTGTTCCCTCTGCCTCTAACGCTTTTCTTCCAGGTATCCACATGGCCAACTCTCTTACCTGTCTCTGATCAAACAGCAGCTCAATAAGGCCTATCCTGACCATCTTAATATCTAAGATTGCAACCATCCCCCACACACACTACCTTAACTCCCAATCCCCTCCTGCCACTTTGTTTCTTTTTGCCATGGCACATTCCGCTTCTAACATACCACACAATTTACTTATTATGCTAATTAGTATTTATCTTTCCCACTACAGAGTAATCTCCATGAGGCCAAGGATCTTTGTAGGTCTAATGATGTATCCCAAGCACCTACAACAGTGCTTGGTATGCAGTAGGTGCTCAATATATGTTGAGATAATATAATTGAATTATCTATATTATAAATATAATATATAATATATAATATAAATATAATTTATATTATATATTATATATAATTCAAAAATATAATTGATTTAATATAATTGAATAATAAAATTGAAAGAAATTTTACACAATACTTAATCTTACTATGTCTGTACTCTGATATTCTCTATCCAATTCTAATTTATTTTGTTAAGTCTTGACTGTAACTCACTAGTAGGTCACCTACAGTTTGAAAAGCAGACATATTTTGCCAATAACTTACCAAATGCCTATTTAGGGCCCAGATCAATTTCCCAGAATGTGCCTTTTGACAAGTCAAATATAAGAAGCTTCCTCCAAAAGTTCCTGAAGAGACTAACAATTATACATGCTGATAGATCATGTGTAAATAAGAAAGATGATAAAATGGTAAAATTAGAAGTTTTGGCATATCATTCCTTTGGCAAAATGTTAGCTTTGATAGTGCCATCACTTTTAATGGCAAAAATTGCTTTTGCACCAACCTAAATAATCAATATATGACTGTGGTGAGGCAAGATATCAGTGAGTCACCGGGAGGATCACTAACATGTTTTAAGTTATATTAATATATCTATAGCACAGAATAATGTTTTAAAGCATATAGTTTAATTGCAATATTTTACAAATTTTCCTTTCAAAACGGTTAAATGGAAAGGACTGGTATTATTTCAGATTAATAAATCCTGATGAATAAGATAAGTAGCTTCAATATTATCACTAATGATCAAATATTTATAGTTATATCTTATGGGATCTTAAATCTTATCTCTAATCTTAATTTGATTTCATATTTCAGAATTTAAATTGGAAGATTTCCTCACTGTATTAATTTACTAGAGCTCACATATGAAGTATCATACACTGGGTGGCTTAAACAACAAACATTCTTTTCCCACAGTTCCGGAGGCTGGAAGTCCAAGATCAAGATGCTGGCAGGTTTGGTTTCTCTGGGAGGCCTCTCTGCTTGGCTGGCATTGCAGGTGGTTCCCTTCTTGCTCATCTTCTCATGGTCCTTCCCTCTGTACTTGTCTGTGTCCTACTCTCTTCTTCTAATGACACTGGTTACACTGGATTAAGGCCCTCTCTAATGACTTCATTTTAACTTAGTTAACTTTAACTTTTTAAAGACTATCTGCAAATACAGTCACATTCTGAGGTACTGAAGGTTAGTGCTGTCACACATGAATCTGGGGAGGAAACCCCACACTCCTAATTCTAGTACTTATGCTCAGGAATAAGCATATTCCCCTACATCTTTGCCTGCTCTCATATATGCTACCAAAACCTCAGAGGAAATTGTATAATGTCATTTTCAATGTACATGACCTTCCTGAAATAAATGAAGATGGCCTGGCTCATTACATAAATGAATGAATTAAAATTAATTTAACTGCAACTACAATTTCTAGTTTTTTCCATTGACTAGGAAAGATGAAAGGACTCGTATGTTCCCCCAAAGCGTAGGCTTCTTTCCTAGATCTTTCATTTTAGATTCATTTACACAAACACATCTTTTTCTCTTAAACATTCTTCTCTGGGAATTGATGCAAACGAGAAAGAGAAAGGAAGGGAGGACCAGTCAACCATTCTAGGAGGAAACATAAGGTCAAGAGAATGGTTTAACATCAACCAGGTACAGATGTTATCAGCATCAAAACATCCTCAGAATCACTGCTCTTTCCACATTCTAGAGAGCGGAATCGGAGTAGAAGACAGTTGTCGGTAGAATCTCAGTGGAACTCAGAACATAATCGATACCAGGAATCTGTCAACTCAAACATTTGCTGAAAGCCTACTATGTATAAGGAATTGTGCAAGACCCCGGAGGAGCTTGAGTGAGAAACTGCTGAAAGAAATTAGGATTATGTTTCTTGGTGGAGGAAAAGAGAACTTCAGTGGAGATATGAGAACTGTTTAAAACACACACACACACACACACACACACACACGCACACACACACGAAGGGCTTCCCGGCAGAAACAGATTTATTGTCAGAGGCTCCAGAAGACAGAGTTTAATCAACTAGTTCAAATCCTGAGGGGCTGATTTTGGCTAAAAGAAGGATGAGTTTTCTGATATAACTATCTAGTAATAGTGAGGTGGTGACTTCCTTCTCACCGAATGTGTCAAACAAGGTTTGGGGGTGCTGTGGAGGGATTCATAGGTGAGACAGAGAATAGCTGACTTTCTTGGTTCCTTCTAAAGCTGAGAAACTTCATAAGGTCTGTACCTACTACGGATTTCCAGTGATAGAGTGAAGGGTAATATCCACTTTTATACATTTTCTAAATGATGTTTTGTCTATATTACACATAAAAATATAATCATCTACACAAGGCTGCATTATCTTACTGCCACAGAGGAGCTATCAATAATTTCTTAGTCCTCATCATTTATTATAAAGGATCTGTGAAACATCTCTCCTTTTAACCTCTATCACTCAACTCAGATAAAGCCTGCATTCAAAACTGACCACCTCGTCATGCAGGTGATCAAGCAAGAACTATCTCTTTTTCCAGACAAAACAGCCCCAAGTATAATAATATAGTTTTATTCTACGCTAGCATCTTTTATATTACTTCCTTACAATAACAGTTTCTGGGGAACAATATGATTTCCAATATTCAGCTCTGGCTTCTGTGGACATAATATTCTGTGATCAACAGTGCGGTTAATAGATGTGATTAGGAAAACAAGAAGAGGCTACCATAAAATGTATATGAAAGAGCACCTGTGGGTCCTGCTGCTAATTCCTTAGCCAAGTTCTTAACAAAGAGTGAGGATCCTAACGGTGTTCAGTGATGAATACGAAGACCAACTGTGAGAAAGGACCTCAGAGAAGATAGTAAACATTTGTCAAAGTTGAGTTCCATTGGATTTCATGCTCTTCTGAGCAGTGGAAACCAAAATCACCTAATTTTCTATCCAGCCAGGCTAGGATGATGATCCACAGTGAGAAACATTTCACACTAAAGTCATTTATTTTGTTTCCTTTCGTTTTTTGCTTGTCACCCCTAAATTAATAAGGGCCACCACCACTCAGCAGCTTAATCAACAGAGCTCCATCATTCTGTCAGCTCCTTAAGAAGCATAAGAAAGCAAGTCGGGGTGGGAAAGGGTTGAATGGCAGAGAAGGAAGGAGGTGGGATAGGGAGGGTTGGTGGGGAGGTGTGGAAAAATAATGTGAGATCTCACATATAATCTAAAGCTGAGGCAGCTATGTAATTATAAAGCTAGCTTTTCTTTCACTTGACAGCACAAGAAAAGGAGGTGAAGATAAGCTTTTAAATGAAACATGACATTCCCTTATTAAATTCTGATTTCGATTTTAAATGGCTTAGTGCTTTGAGTACTTACAGACTCTGAGCTAGCCAAGAAGGAGATGTTTAATGGAAGGAAAAACTGCAAATTTTTTTGAACCGTGCATGCATGTTTCTAAACAAGTTTGTATAAACACGCTTGTGCTTATAAAACCTTCTCAGGTCATCCAAGCAATAGTTGGCCACCTTTTGGTAAACATAAATGCATTCCGTCTTAATGGGAAAATGCAAGGTATGCCTTTTGTTTAAAAATAACATGATGTGTAATGTGTGCAATGCATTAAGAATTTATTGCCCATTTCTGCTTCAGTTCCTCTCCATCATGGGTAGTCAAGAGAAGCTACACGTCCTTACAAGCAGTGCTCTGTGGTCCACATGAAATTGGGCCATTGCATGCTAGGACCTGTAGACCCCAGACAGGAGGGAAGCTGCAGTGCATTTCCTGTGTCATCAGAGGTCTAGCAAGTTTGGGGTTTTGTTTTCCCTCTCACATAAAAAGATAAACATTCTTGCTTCTTCTCTCCACATCACATCCATTTTAACACCCCCTTCCATCTCAAAGGACTGCAGACATTTCTTCCCAAAGTGTGTGGGAAATGCCCCAAATTGCTGCAGTTTGTATCTGCTTGTCAAATACCATCAGTAATATTC
>NW_012103976.1:430213-446757 GCF_000951045.1 Mandrillus leucophaeus
TTTCTTTCTCTTTTCCTTCCCTCTTTTTTTTCCTTCTCTCCCCTTTCTTTTCCCTCTTTTTCTTTTTAATAGTGCTATTAAGTTGTAATTTACTTTTTTTTTTTGAGGCAGAGTCTTGCTCTGTCACCCAGGCTGGAGTGCAATGGCGCCATCTCGGCTCACTGCAATCAATCTCCACCTCCCTGGTTCAAGTGATTCTCCTGCCTCAGCCTCCTGAGTAGCTGGGATTACAGGTGTGCACCACCACGCCTGGCTAGTTTTTGTATTTTTAGTAAAGGTGGGGTTTCGCCATGTTGGCCAGACTGGTCTCGAACTCCTGACCTCAGGTGATCCACCCGCCTCGGCCTCCCAAAGTGCTGAGATTACAGGTGTGAGCCACTGCCCCCAGACATAATTTACATATAATTATATTAACATACCTGAAGTACACAATAGATAAATTTTGATGCACATACAATGGCAAAACCATCACTACAATTAAGGTAATAAGCATATCTATTACCTGATCACATTTCCTCATAATACTTTGTAATTTCTTCCTCCCCCATTCCATTCTATACTCCCCATCCTAGAAAACCATTCATCTGCTTTCTTTCAAAACTGATCTGTTTGAATTTTCAAGAATTTTATATTAATGGAATCATACAGTATGTACTTTTTGTTTTGCTTCTTTCACTCAGCATAATTATTTTGAGATTCATCCGCATTGTTGCATGTATTATAAATTCATTCCTTTTCATTGGTAAATAATATTCCAGTGTATGGATATACCCCAATATTGTTTATCAGTTCACCTACTGATTCCAGTTTGGGGCTAACAGCATTCCTAGAAATACAGCAACTATGAAAAGCCATACACAACTCTTTGTACGAATATATGCTCCCATTTCTCTTTAGTAGATACCTATGAAAGGACTGGCTCAGTAATACAGTATATATATATATTTAACTTTTTAAAGAAGTTGCCAAATTGTTTTCCAAAATGGTTGTGCAATTTTACATTGCCACCAGCAGTGTATGAAACTCCCAGTTGATCCACATTCTCATTTATGCTTCGTATGGTTATTCTTTTTAACTTTAGTCAGTCTAGTAAGTGCTGAATGATAACTCACGGTGGTTTTAATTTGCATTTCCTAAATGATAAATGATGGTGAATATCTTTTTATGTGGTTATTTGCCATCCATATAACGATGGTGCACATCTTCTCATGTGGGTATCTGCCATTCATATATTTGTACTCCATATATTTGTCCATTTTGCCCATTTTTAATTGCATTGTTTTCTTATTATCAGGTTTTGAATATTTTTAAATAATTTGGATACAAATCCTTTATCAGGTATGTGATTTGCAAAGAGTCATTCGTTTGCTTTTTTTATCCATCACATCTTAAACGTCATATCTCAGAAATCTTGGCCTAACATGAGGTCATAAATATTTCCTTTTACTCTTTTCTTCTAGAGGCTTTTTATAGTTGGAGTTTTAGATTTAGGAACATAATATCATTCAGATTAACTCTGGTTTAAGGTATGTGCTGAAGTTGGTTTAAGGTATGTGCTGAAGTTCTTTTTGGTATATGCCTATTTTAAAATTTGATTTTTTTGTTTTGCCATTTTATATTTCTTTTAAAAATTTTTGGACAATTTTAAAGTTTTCTTCTATTCCAGTATTATCAATGCTTTTTCTTTAGGAATGCCAAAATGATCAATAAAGAAGGGGCTTTAAAATAAAGATGGGACCAGGCACGGTGGCTCACGCCTGTAATCCCAGCACTGTAGGAGGCTGAGGAGGGAGGATCCCTTGAGTCCAAGAATTTGAGACCATCCTGAGCAATACAGCAAGACCTCATCTGTATAAAAATTTTAAAAATTAGTCAGGCAGGGTGGCATGTGCCTGCAGTCCCAGCTACTTGGGAGGCTGAGGTGGGAATGATACTTGAGTCAGGGAGGGTGAGGCTGCAGTGAGCCATGATTGTGCCTCTGCACTCCAGCCTGAGTGACAGAGCGAGACCTGGTCTCAAAAACTAAAATAAAAATACTACAACTGGCATGAACCAGACAATATAAAAGTAGCAATTTGTAGGTTACAAGAAATAGAATAGACTCTAAGATAGAAACTCATGGTGCTCAAAGAGAATCCTGCAGGAAGAGCGAATCCCACCCAACTGCCCATCTGCCGATGGCTACTGACTGCTCTGCAGATAGTAACAATGAGGGGTAACAATAAATAGGCATTGCTCTGGAGTCCTATCCAATCAAAGCACTTCACTCGAGAGTAAAAACTAATTAAAGATTGCAGCACCACCCATTGAAGGTAGAGTTAAATCTATCAAATTACATATTCTGAGCAGCATTGGTTTATAAGAAACATTTATCAAGTTTCCTTTTTGTCCTTAATTATAAAACCCCTTTTCACCTGACACTGTTTTCCCGAAGTGTAACTTTTGCCCTGGGGCAAACTGAGGTGGCGATGTCTGTAGTAAGTGCCAAGAGAGCTGTCTGTTTCTCCCCAGGGGTAGGTCACTAGAAACTGAAAGTCCGGAATCAATTTTCTCCAGCTGCTGCTAGTTTTACTAGTTTTACTTCTAGCATTGTGGGGTGGGGATGGCAGATGCCTGAGAAACTATAGTGTTTTACGTAAGTCTGATATCACTGGATCTATAACCTCAGTTCTTCAACAAACCTTATGTCAATCAAGAGATCAGAACACATCTTTCTAGAAAGAGAAAACACACACACACAATGGAGAAGCAGGTAGAAAGTCAGGAATCATAGAATTAGCTAAATGGAAATATTACAGAAATTTACAGAAGTGGACAACTTTGCTTCCTGGGTGAAAAAGTTAAATAAAACAAAATAAAACAAAAAATAATTGAAGAGAAAAACTACTGTTTGAAATATACAGTTTAACCTGAAACTAAATTACTGGTATTCTTAATCATTACTTTTTAATTTTTTTTTTTTCTTTTTTTTTTTGAGAAGGAGTTTCGCTCTTATTTCCCAGGCTGGAGTACAGTGGTGCGATCTTGGCTCACTGCAACCTCTGCCTCCCAGGTTCAAGCAATTCTCCTGCCTTAATCTGGGATTAAAGGCACCCACCACCACACCCAGCTAATTTTTGTATTTTTGATAGAGACGGGGTTTCACCATGTTGGCCGGGCTGCTCTCGAACTCCTGACCTCAGGTGATCTGCCCGCCTCAGCCTCCCAAAGTGCTGAGATTACAGGCACAAGCCACCTCACTCGGCAAAAACATTTTCTTATGCAGTATTTAAAATGGACAAAAAAAGTCATGGGTATTTAATGTAATGGCTACTTCTGTATCCACTTCCCAAGTTTTCAAATCTTAACATTTTGTCAACTGTGTTTATTTCTTAAAGTAATACAATATTATATATACAATCATTTTTGGCTAAAAACTTGCAAATGAGGTTGAACTAGAAGGCATAAAAAAATAACATTTCCTCCCATTTTGGCTGACATCAGTAATCAATCACACCATTCTTTATTCCCAACCCCTGTCAATTGATTAAAATTCTTAAAAAAAAAAAAAAAAAAAAACAGAAAAGAGATATATTCGACACCTCTGATGAATATGTAAGAGCAGTAAACAAAGGATTCAACTAAAGTCAGGGGAAAAACATTGAGCATTCCAGGCCAACTAGCTTGATGTTATGAACAAAGAATATTTAAGAATATACTATTCAACAATTACAGAAGTTTTGCTTTATGAAAAATGAGTAACCTCAGGCCACTAATTTTCATTTTGTAATCAATCACCAATTTAAAGTCTACTTTTCTCTAGATCAAGAATTAGCCCGAAAACACACCTGCTGTGTATTTTTCTGTACCTGGTGGTCTACAGTAAGGTTATGCCTGTTTTTAGGTATCTGCTTTGAGAAGCAAAAACAAGTACAGTGCTGTCCTTGAGAAATGCTCTTGATAATAATCTTCACACAGGCACCCCCCATTGTAACTTCCTATCATTCACTCAGGATTTTCCAGCACCTTCTGAAAGTTATATTTCTCACCCATGCCAGTTAATGCCTCGAAACATTTTCTTTTTCCGACAGGCAGTTCACAAGTCTCCACGAGACAACCTATTAGCACCTAGAGTTTTCTGGTTCTGAAGTGGGATGGATGGTTCAAATGGGTTTTTAATACTTTCTTTTTAAATTTAAAGACGTTTATTTTATTTTATCTTATTTTATTTATTTATTTATTTTTTATTATACTTTAAGTTCTAGGGCACGTGTGCACAACATGCAGGTTTGGTTTGTTACATATGTATACATGAGCCATGATGGTGTGCTGCACCCATTAACTCGTCATTTACATTAGGTGTATCTCCTAATGCTATCCCTCCCCCTACCCCCTCCCCACAATAGGACCCGGTGTGTGATGTTCCCCTTCCTGTGTCCAAGTGATCTCATTGCCCAATTCCCACCTATGAGTGAGAACATGCGGTATTTGGTTTTCTGTTCTTGCGATAGTTTGCTGAGAATGATGGTTTCCAGCTGCATCCATGTCCCTACAAAGGACATGAACTCATCCTTTTTTATGGCTGCATAGTATTCCATGGTGTATATGTGCCACATTTTCCTAATCCAGTCTGTCACTGATGGACATTTGGGTTGATTCCAAGTCTTTGCTATTGTTAATAGTGTCACAATAAACATACGTGTGCATGTGTCTTTATAGCAGCACGACTTATAATCCTTTGGGTATATCCCCAGTAATGGGATGGCTGGCTCGAATGGTATTTCTAGTTCTAGATCCTTGAGGAATTGCCACACTGTTTTCCACAATGGTTGAACTAGTTTACAGTCCCACCATAAAGATCATGTCAGGTCTTAAACATGTGCCTACTGTTTCAACAGCTTCCCAAGCCTTACCTTCTTCTTCCTGCTTGAGACTGTCTTCCTGTTCTCTCTCATCTCATCATCATTCTGCAGATCTATGTGAAATATTTCTTTGACTAAAAACCAAGTAATGCCTTTCCTTCCTTATTTTCAAAACACGTCAAACATATAAGAAATCAGACCAATTTCTCTTTCATCAGTTACAGAATGATTAGCCAGTTCCGTTCCCTTTTTAAAATGTTCCTGTATGGTTGTTTCGGAAAACATTCATATATTCAGATAATGCATTCTTCAATTCTAAAAGCAGATAGGACAGCTTGACCAGGCCTGGCATGTTTGGAATCTGGGAGAAGACAAGATAAGTATCTATTAAGAGAGTCTCTCTCTCTCTGCCAGTTTTGTGCTAAGGTCCATTCCTGGCCATTGGAGGGGTGAGATGGCAGGCGTGAAAGATGTGCCCAGTCACGCATGACACTGTCTGCCTTTCATTCCTCTGCTATTGGCCACTGTCATGACTGATGACCACGCTGTCCTGGGTGTTATTAGAGAACATTTGCTAGCTGTATATCTGTACCTTTTCCCAACTCCCATTTCCTGTCCTTTGGAAGCATTAAATGGGCATTTTCTGAATAATAGCAAATAACCTTAAAATTTTACTAACTGGAAACAGTTGTGAGAGGTTTTGTTCTAAGTTAGATGGGATCATTTTAGAGGAAATCAAATAACTAGTTAGAAGAACTGTTTTAGCTGTTCTTTTAAAACAGTTAAAAGAGCTGCTTAACTGAATAAGAAGGGCATGACCCTTCTTACAGAATTCCATGGGATTCTGCCCGAAAACAATTATTTTGTTCTAATCATCAGGATAAAGTTTTCTCAGCCTTCGCCTCTTATACTCCCAATTTGTATTATCTTCTACATTCAGTCTTACTTTTGGCTTCTTTTCCTATCCTACACCTTCCAGTGGCCTTCTTTATTTGAATCTCTTTCCCAAAATATTCTCTGGAAATCCTGAAGGTTAAAACTATACAAAGATAGAAAGTTCAGAGAGTAAAGAAATAAGTCTACGTGTTCTAGAGGGTGCTTAGTAAGCTAAGCCATGGAGAAATGTCAAAATAAGAAAAGTAAACTGCATTTTATTGAGTACCTACTATGTTCCAGTTACTATATCAGGAGCTTTTATATGTTACCATCGTTATTCCTCGCAATAACTCTAAAAGTAGGTATCATTTCCATTTTACAGTTGGGAAGCTACACTTCAGAGAGGATAAGTTTCATTGTCCAAGGTTATATATCTTTTCAAGATCCAAACGCAGGCCTTTATGATCCTACAACATGTGTGTGGCCCTCATTAGTTCACATAATGCCTTTCTATTTGTAAGTGTGTATAGTGTGATCCCTACTGTACTGGCTATTTTATGAGATAAACAATACATACAATTCAGTCCCTTCTAACTCTGAGAACCAGTCAAAAAAATGGATGAGCCCATCCTCAGCCCACTCTGCAACTTGACTGTGGAAACCCAACAATTATCTCTAACACCTGCTCCTGGCCGCCTGCTCATCTCAGGGAGCACCTGAGTGATGGAGTCAAAGACGGTTTTAGCTGAGGATCACGAGACTCATGTTCTGGTTTAGTCCCAGCTACTGATCATTTAAACTGGCCAAACTAAAGTAACTGGGTTCGCTCCCTTCATATGTAAACTAAATAACTGGAAGGGACTAAAGTCCCTCAGCACTTCAGCGTTTTACAATTCCCTTCTTATTTTCCTGGTGATGAATGGATTAACAAGCAGAGAAGGGCGGGGTCACAGGTGACAAAGCTCTAAGTCGAAGGGTCTCTTCCGAAAGCACACAGTGAAAGCCCCAACCCCTCTCCACAACCAGGGCTTAGCAGGGCAATGACTGGAAGTCTGTTCTCTTGATGATGAGGGATTAGTATACTCACTGTTTACACCAATGAAGGAAAAGTGCTCTGGCATCAACACAGGTCCCTCGGCACTGCGTTCATACCTGCTCTGAAAAGCAGCTTATCATTCTGATTCAGTTACAAATGAGCACCACGATAATTTAGGCAGGAACATCATGCTACCCAGGAACACAAAATTCACTGAAGAAATGTGAGCCCCAACCTCCACCTGGGCAGTGCATTATTACCCATCCAAGGTTAACCGAGCGCCAGGAGATGAGAAGAGCGCAAGGTTACATCCGCAATCTGGGCAGAGCTCCAAAACCAGGCACAAGGAAAGGGCAGCGAAACACTGAATTCCATGTGAATGCTTTTCTGCACTTACATATAGAAGAAAGAGTTTAATATTCTCAAAGTGGAAGAAGCCAACCAAGGACATGATTGATGTAGAAACTTTAATTCCAGCCAGCCAAAACCCAGAAGAAAAACAGCGAAATGCTAAAGGCAGGGACTCTACCTCCCATGTAATGCCACATATTGGAAAACAAGCTCCAAGAATGTGTAAGACGAGCATGTGAGTTTTCCAGGCATTTGCAGGAACAGATCAATTCAATAAATAACTCCTAAATCAGCCCTACACATTGCTTTGAGGACTATCTGAGCCACTGTTGTTGAACTGCATTCATTTGATCCTGATGAGACCTCAATCCCCTTTAAGTGAGTGGTTGTACCTCTAACAATTCTGCCCACTTCACCTGGCAAAGAATCTGACTCTATTTCACACTTTATGGTACTTCTGACAAGACATTGTCCCTGCCTGTTAGTTCCACCCACAAAGCAATCCAAGCCGGGGATGAGCTGTGCTGTCTTCAAGAAGCGATGCGCCTTCAGACTTCTGCAGCTACTTCAGGTCTGCCACTTTCCCATCAAGGGTTGAGGATTTCTTCATGAAAGAAAATAAAGCTTGAAGCACACCAAGCTATAAATCAGCATCAGGAAACAAGGTCATGCATTTTACAACATATGATCCAAACACGCTGCACCAAATTGGCCTTTAGTCACTTGAATTGACATAATGTGTGCCTGGGCTGACACTTTATTCTTACCATTTGCCCTTATTGCTAGATAAAGGCTGTCGCCTTTCTCCTTCCTGGGGATTTCTCTTCAGCTTAACAGCTTGCTAAATGCTTGCCTTTGTTTGATAATCATTCTAAGGCATTGTTTTAAGTCATCATTCTCCCTTTCCAATTTATCTCTGCCCAACAGCAAAGCAGCTCCCAGCTATCTGTGCTGGGGAGGTGATTAACTGGCTCGCTGATTGCCCTTATATTAACATTAACATTGTCTTCCCTGCCATACAGATGTGTGCGTGATGATGAGAGACAGAAGAAAAGAGACACAAATTACAGGAATTACTTAAAATAAAAAAGCATTATTAACTAAGAGAGGAGACCAATAATAAAAACTATTTGTTTTCATGAAAAAGTAAATTACTCTGGAAATACAGTTTCACCAGAGAGAAAAAAAACATAGCTTGAATGTAGTTTTAGATGAATTCATACCTCAAGAGTTATACATAATTACAGTATACCCTTCTCTTTATTCATGGTACTCAACTTGACATATTTAAATTAAATTTCAACCCAGGAATTTTTCAAAGTATTTTGCATTCTAGCATATCCTAGAAGGCTCAGGACTGTGTAGGCTAATTACAAGTTCCTATTGTCTGATCCTTCTGGAATAGTCTCCTAGCTGGATTTCTGCAAGCTTCACATTCTGTATCTGGGCAGACAAAGCCCTTAAGCAACACAAATCTAACAGCTATGCCACACTTCCCGTAGCCTCTAGGAAATGAATGCAAAACATTTCTACCCTGGCAAAGGCTTCATGCCCCTGAAATGAAGTAATTTATTTGCAGGCCATCCTGCCTTCTACCATGCCAGCTTCAAATACCAGCCTATGACTTATCATTCCACTCTGCTCAAGTGTCCAAGTGGTGAGCTGAGCAGCCCCTGGCTTGATTTTGCTGTCATGGGGTAACAAATTCCTCGAGAGCCGCGTCTGCCATGCAGGAGATAATCATACTTGATCTCTATATGTTTCTCATTTTCACATAAAAGATAATGAATGCATGGGCATGCAGACTTCCCATAAATCCCACTGGTGTGGAGGACCCTGCAACACAGTCAGTTCCTAAGGAGAGCAACCAGGATGACTGGATGTTAATTACCAGACTGATGAATATATAATGCAGGAATCAACAGGGACTGAACGAAAACTCGTCTGAGCTAAGACATTAACATGCTCGATAACCTTGGCCAAGGCACTTGGCCTCTGTAAGCCTGAATTAGCCAAACAGTAAAGTTGAATAAAATAAAAATCTTGATGAAAATTAGATGTGGAACTTAATTTACTCTGATGAGCTTTCCTGAGTAATTTACAGTCCCAAAGACAATAGTCAAAACACAAAGCAAACATCCAAAGTGCCAACACAGAAGGGAGTCGTATCAATGCAGCTGACCAACATATTACACAAAGCCTCCTCAATCAGCTCATGTAGCAGTCTATTAATTTAATGCACGCCACATGATGGTGATTAAATCTTCCATGCTGGAAGTAGAATGGGCTATATAGTTTCAGAAGAAGAGGTTAAAAAAAATTCTTATCTCCCTACATGACCCAAAAATAATACCTTTTCTAAAAGTTGCTTTAAAGAAACCCACCATGGTACTAACGGGAAAGGCTTGCCAAATCTCTCAAGGGTTGAAAGAAGAATACTGTGGACTGTAGGGGGGTAATGAGAACTTCTAAATTACATAATTAGTTCCTGAATACCCAAGACTATTTAAAATGCAATTTGCTGATTGGAAAGAAAAGAAATAATGAAGTACAAAGAGGATAAATGAAGACACCATATGTTAAGCCAGTGGACTTTGATAGTATGGGGGAGAGGAGAGGAGAGGAGGGGAGGGGAGGGGAGAGGAGAGGAGGGGAGGGGAGGGGAGGGGAGGGGAGAGGAGAGGAGAGGAGAGGAGAGGAGGCCCTGTCCATGTTCTAAGCATTCAAGATTTTCAAGAGGATCAAATGAACAACACTTTTCTGCTCTGGTTTTACAAATATGTACAGGATCCTTGGCTCTCTCCTTCTTATCCCAATTCTCAAATGAATGTAATTAATTCAGGCATCATCATTATCACTCCTGTGTATACTGAAGATCCCAAATACATGTCTTCAGCTCAAACATTTTTCCTAAGCTCCAGATACAAATTTCTGTCCAAATTTCCTCAACTCCTTGAAAAATCCCTAGAAGTTGTCCTTATTCTCTCCACATTTAGCACCATTATTTGTCTCTCTCTGAGACAGTTTTCATGTACACCTTTTGTCCTGGGGTTATGACCACAATTTTTTAAAAATTGAGATAAGGTCTATGTTGCCCAGGCTGGTCTTGAACTCAAGGATCCTGGGCTCAAGGATCCTTTTGCCTCAGCCTCCTGAAGCACTGGGATTATAGGCGTGAGCCACCGTGCCCAGCCTGGCATTACTATTAATTATACTTCCCTTTACTCTCACAGTAGTCCAGATTAAGAGGATAAATTATGTGGAGATCACTTCCACAACTCCCACCGTCTCTGTTCCACCCACCCCCAGCTATGGGTGGGCCTGTGCCATCTTCTCTAGCTCAGACTGCTGAAATAAGCTACTGACTGGGAATCCAATCTCCACACTGCCCTTCCCTTCCTCCAAGTCATCCATTCCCTCTGGGTGATCTTTCTCAAGTGAAAATCTCATCAGGTCACCCTCTGCTTCGATGGCTTCCCCTGCTTTCAGAATAAAGTTTAAACACTTTCTAATAGCGACACTCAAAGACCTCCATAATTTCACTTCATCCAATAAATCTCCCATTAAATGTTGGTCTAATTCAACTGTACTAGTACCTCCCTATTAATAATAATAATGCAAACTTAGAGTTAGTTCTCCCAGATCCCAAAATATTAAAGTACCAACACTTTAGGTCTCAAACAACTTTTTTTCTGAAAATAAAAGAGGTCTGAGACATCCTGGCTGCTTTCCCCAGTTACATGTGTTTCAAAAAACTGTACGTCAAGCTTGTATTTTTTAACAGCTTATATTTTTCAATCAACTCATATGTTGAATGTAATAGAGACTCTTTCTATTTGAAATAGCCCAGTAGAAAATTCTTCTTACTGGTAAATAATTCTACTATAATGTATATTTGTTTTCTTTGTTAACTTCATATTTTTGTAAGTTTCTAAATCTTTCCAAAACTTTTTGACACTTCACACTGGATCAACCTATAAGGAAACTCAGGGTTGGAAGCATCTCCAAAGGCCACACCTGTGTATTTGTATCCTTCTACAATAGCATTTCTCAGCTTTTGGATCTACTAGAACCACCTGGAAAGCTTCTGAAAAATGCATCACTCAGGCCCCTACACCCCCAACATGACTTAATCAATCAAAAACTCCAGAGATGAGGCCCAAACACATGTGTCTGCTGATGTTCCCTGAAGTTGTACAATTAATGGGTAGCAGCCAGTCCACGATGGAACACATCAAAGTGAGAACGAGTTAATAAGCCAAGCATTAAGCAAAATAGCTGCTTCAAAATTCAGAGCCCAGGGCCGGCCACGGTGGCTCACACCTGTAATCCCAGAACTTTGGGAGGCTGAGGTGGTGGATCACTTGAGGTCAGGCGTTTGAGACCAGACTGGCCAACATGACAAAACCTCATCTCTACTAAAAGTACAAAAATTAGCAGGGCGTGGTGGTGGGCACCTGTAGGCCCAGCTACTCGGGAGGCTGAGGCAGGAGAACTGCTTGAACTCGGGAAGTAGAAGCTGCAATGGGCCGAGACCAGGCCACTGCACTTCAGCCTGGGTGACAAGAGCAAAACTCTGTCTCAAAAAGTAAAAAAAAAAAAAAAAATTAAAAAAAAATCAGAGCCAAGTAAGTGAGATACTACCTGTATAAATATACTTGAGGAATTTGCTTACAGTAGAAATTCCATAATAAATCCACTTATTTGACTTAAGTTTGACTTTTGAACATAATTTTTCAAGGGAGCTAGTAGGGACATCTTCCTCAAATAACTGACCAGGTCAGCACCAATGTCCCAGATCACTGAGTGTTAAAAAAGTTATCACACATTAGCTTGTCTCCTTCTTTATCTCCCCGTCAGTCTGCAATTAATTTCAGATCAATTAGGCCAGGGAAATGATCTAATTGCCTGGTTTTAACAACAAACAAAATCTTCAATTATTGAACACTAATAATTTTTTTTCTTTTTCTCTTAAGCCAGCTAAAATTGTGAAGCTAAATATGATACACAAGAAATATGTAATCCAGGTCGAGAATAAGTTATAATCTATTCTTTCTCTCTCTCTCTCTCACCTTTAGGTAAGCCCCATGCTTTCTCCCTCCATATCAATAAAAGAGTGGGCACCTGCAAATCCTAATTCCCAGATTTCTAGAAGATAAATGATGTAATAGATGAAACGCTCTGGGTATTACTAACAAAGGGGAAAGAAAAGAAAAGAAAAAAAAACAAAACAAAAACACCATAATGAGGTTAAATCTACCCAAAGCAAATCTTTAACACTCAAGTCACTGTTTGCAGACATATAGTCCCCTGGTTCACACACTAACCACCAGAGCCTCCAGATGGAGGGATTCATAGGACTGGTCCACACAGGATAGGCTTCCTAAACTTGTACATTATTGATCTCAGTAGGAAGTGGTATGTTTTCAGATCCTCAGAAGGTTCAGATCTACCCTCCCCGTCTGGGAGCAAGTGCCCAGCAGCCTGGTCTTCAGAATTGGTTCATCTGAATCAACACCTTTCGTCATGTAAAAGGCTGTGTAAGATTTGGTGACCTACAGTTAGGGCAGAGGGATGTAGACATGAAGGACCCATATCAAGAACCACACCCAACTACACTGGAACAAATACTGGGAAAAACGGGACAGGGCCCAGCCAGAAACGCAGCAGGTCAAGTCAACCAGCACCAAGCTACCCTGAGAACGTGGACCTCGGTGATTGCTCTGACCAGCCTTCCTATCAGGGACACCCAACCCAAACAAGAGTGTGTCCTAGCAGGAGGAATACTGAAAGCCGGCATTCAGCAAGAGTGCTGTATGGAACTTTCAGTTAGCACAGGACATTCTAGTGGCAATTCCTCAAGCAAGGCTTCGATCCAGACTGTGATGAACTGGGCAAATTAACAAGCTGTGGACTTGGCCACAGGAAAAGAAAGCAGGACTCCTGTTATCAGAACTGTGGTCAAAGGTGGGATTTGAGTCTTTGATGCTGGTAGAGAAATGAGCTATCAAATAGCAGAGCCATGTCAAGGCCAGACAACAGCAGTGATCACAGCATCGCTGAGCTGAAGAGCATTCACCTCAACCTCCTGAAATCCCTCCTGCCTGAGGTACAACGGGTCTCTAGAACAGAGACTCTCAACCCTGACTGCACATTAGAATCGCCGATGCCTGGATCCCCTCCCCATCTAATTAGATCAGGATCTCTGGGTGTGGGTCTGGATGCTGGTATTTTTCTAGTACCCAAGGTGATCTCATTGTACAACCAAGGTTGAGAATGACTACAGGACTGGGAAGGGACTACTGATGGCTCATGGATAGCCTCCATTCTGGGAAGAAGGCAACTAGATATGCTGGGACCAGGCAGGATCTGAAAACACAGGTCCATGTCAAATTCTACATAATTCTAAAATTATGTCTAATTGGACAACAATTATTTTCCTTTCTTTTAACATCTGTCTTACCTTCATAGGTCTGAGGTAGCATAAGGTACCTGCAACCTTTAAGACAGATCATTCCGACAAATCAGAAATGGAGACAAAGGCCATTCTTCACAGCTTCAATCAATACTTCTTCCAAGTTTTAAGTAGACTACCTATTTTTAAACGACCTCACTATCCAGGGCTGCATGTTACAATACCTATGTGATCTTTCATCTTGAATTGAATCTTAGCAAGCAGAACTTCAGAGTGTCCTGAAATAGCAATTATTATATATAGCTAAGTTCTACTGTTAACCTATCATTTGCTGTATGTGCATTACATGTACATTTCTTTTTTTTTTTTTTGAGACGGAGTCTCGCTCTGTCACCCAGGCTGGAGTGCAGTGGCCGGATCTCAGCTCACTGCAAGCTCCGCCTCCCGGGTTTACGCCATTCTCCTGCCTCAGCCTCCCGAGTAGCTGGGACTACAGGCGCCCGCCACCTCACCCGGCTAGTTTTTTGTATTTTTTTTAGTAGAGACGGGTTTTCACCATGTTAGCCAGGATGGTCTCGATCTCCTGACCTCGTGATCCGCCCGTCTCGGCCTCCCAAAGTGCTGGGATTACAGGCTTGAGCCACCGCGCCCGGCTATATATACATTTCATGTGCTGAAAGGGAGATTAGCGGTTTATGATTAGAATTAGATTTCCTCTAACATATTTGGAGAACTTCTGGCTTAATTAGCAGGTTTACATCGATTGGTCAGTAGCAGTTACAAAATTTTACGTAGCAATAGGGCTGCTGATAAGATATCCAGTGGGCTGGGTTTTTTGTTGTTGTTGTTGTGTGTGTGCATTAATCACACCTACAGAGAAAGCAATGAATTATATGCTTTCCTCAGATTACAGAAGTAAAATGTAGTCATGATAAAGAGTCATTATCTATCCAAATTTTCAACATGTCTTACCGTGCCTATTGCACAGCAGCTGAAAGATTCTTGACTGTTGGCTTGTTTTGCAGATTACTTTTTTTAAAAGGCAGAAGGGAGCGAAAAGAGAGCTTGTGACCAGCCAAAAAGGAAAACCAATTAGTGAAGTGAAAGTTAATGGAATCCCAAATGAAAGTGGCCCTCTGACTACTCTCTTTCACATCCCGCCCATTCCATTGGCTTCCCGATTGCTTTCACTACAACCCCTGCCTTACCCCAAAGCCCTAGTACACATACAGCCTCTTACTAATCCACTATGTGCACTACCACTGCCGTGACTGTTTTGCCTTTCAACTTCTGTCCGTCACTTTCCTCTCCCAAAGACAAAAATCTATCTTCTCCTTAACAAGCACTTAGCACTTACCATGTGCCAGGCACTGTGCAAGAGCTTAACAAATATTAATCCAATACATCCTCACAAAAACCTTAAGGGGTAGTTGATATTTTAACTTCATTTTGTAGATAGATAACCTGAGGCACAGGTTTAAGTAAATTACCTAAGGTATCTAAGATGACACAGCTAGTAAGTGGCACAGCAGGATTTAAACTCGGGAAGTCTGGCTCCAGAGTCCATGCTCCTAACCAGTACACTGTTGTTAGCATGGCCAAGTCCAAGTTTTAAACCCAACTCTCCAATATTATTGTGTACTGCACTCTCCAAAGCACTCATGCTGTGGTGATAGCCAGTATCTTACTGTTCCACACACAGACTACACCAATCCCACTCCACACACGCAGGTGACAATCTCATGGCCTGCACAGCCCTCCACATCCCTTTTAAGGTTCGGCTTGCACATTGCCATTAAGATATAGCCTTCCTATTTCCCCAAACAAGATCTATTTCTTCCCATTTCAAATTTCCCTTGGTCTATCTATATTGGAGAGAAAATTCATCATGGTTTATACATAATGACCTGTATAATATGTGTTTGTTCCCTCCTCCCCAACAGGCAACCACAAATAGAAACCACACAAAAAAAGCATTTTGTTCTTCTTGTCATCTGCACATGATCTAATATAGTGTCTCACTCTTGATTTCAGTTGCATTAAATTTGTATGGACAATGTAGAAATGTTAGCAGAATGATGGCATGATTAGATGGATTCATAGCTGGTAAATCAACCTTAAAGAATGGGTAGAAACTAACAAAGTTGGAATACCATGAGTAGGTACCTGAAATCAGCAATATTCAAATGTAAGATGAGGGAAATACAACTCAAAAGTCTTTGTAGGAAAACAAACAAACAAACAAAAACCACTTCCCTCAACTCTTACTAACTGTATGATCTTAGACAATTTACATAACCACTTTGGGCCTTTATTTCATCCTTTATATAATATCATGCTTTACAACTGGTACATGTAACGTGCCGGTTATGCAGAAAGTGTGCAGTCTCTGTCAACTATTACTGTTATTCCTATTATGGAGGGTTAGGTTTCTGAAAACTCAGTAAACACCAACAATATGACACAACTACTAAAAAGTTAGTGCAGGCTTAAGCCTAACAGATATGAAGACCCAGGTCCTAAGAAGAATGATCCAAATGGACTCTTCACTGGCAGTTCCAGAGAACTTTGCATTGAGATGTAACAGCCCGAGAAATCTTAGGCACAGAATTTCCTATTTTATCACTGCCTACTACCACCACTGCTCGCTCTCTAACTAGGTATCTCAATACACTACCCATTTATTTTACAAAAGATTTAAAAGTGAGTAAAAGTTCCAGAATCAAGGCTGGTATTAGAATAAAAAAGACAAGAAAGACAGAAAAGAGGTTAATGGCATAGATGTTACGAGGTAAAGAAAGATTCTATAAATACACTGGTGAGCTTCAAAGGAACGTTAACTTTATCTTAACATTAAAAAGAAAAAAAATGAAGATTTGTATTATGGAGCAATAGGAAAAGATGGCAGAGTACAAATAAAAGATAATGAAAAGCAATGCCCAATGACAGCATGGTTAAAATACAAATAGGTCACACTTTAAAGAGGTAAAGAAAGCACAGATGATAAAGATTATGAAATAGAGGC
>NW_012103976.1:448392-456914 GCF_000951045.1 Mandrillus leucophaeus
CAGCTAGTAAGTGGCACAGCAGGATTTAAACTCGGGAAGTCTGGCTCCAGAGTCCATGCTCCTAACCAGTACACTGTTGTTAGCATGGCCAAGTCCAAGTTTTAAACCCAACTCTCCAATATTATTGTGTACTGCACTCTCCAAAGCACTCATGCTGTGGTGATAGCCAGTATCTTACTGTTCCACACACAGACTACACCAATCCCACTCCACACACGCAGGTGACAATCTCATGGCCTGCACAGCCCTCCACATCCCTTTTAAGGTTCGGCTTGCACATTGCCATTAAGATATAGCCTTCCTATTTCCCCAAACAAGATCTATTTCTTCCCATTTCAAATTTCCCTTGGTCTATCTATATTGGAGAGAAAATTCATCATGGTTTATACATAATGACCTGTATAATATGTGTTTGTTCCCTCCTCCCCAACAGGCAACCACAAATAGAAACCACACAAAAAAAGCATTTTGTTCTTCTTGTCATCTGCACATGATCTAATATAGTGTCTCACTCTTGATTTCAGTTGCATTAAATTTGTATGGACAATGTAGAAATGTTAGCAGAATGATGGCATGATTAGATGGATTCATAGCTGGTAAATCAACCTTAAAGAATGGGTAGAAACTAACAAAGTTGGAATACCATGAGTAGGTACCTGAAATCAGCAATATTCAAATGTAAGATGAGGGAAATACAACTCAAAAGTCTTTGTAGGAAAACAAACAAACAAACAAAAACCACTTCCCTCAACTCTTACTAACTGTATGATCTTAGACAATTTACATAACCACTTTGGGCCTTTATTTCATCCTTTATATAATATCATGCTTTACAACTGGTACATGTAACGTGCCGGTTATGCAGAAAGTGTGCAGTCTCTGTCAACTATTACTGTTATTCCTATTATGGAGGGTTAGGTTTCTGAAAACTCAGTAAACACCAACAATATGACACAACTACTAAAAAGTTAGTGCAGGCTTAAGCCTAACAGATATGAAGACCCAGGTCCTAAGAAGAATGATCCAAATGGACTCTTCACTGGCAGTTCCAGAGAACTTTGCATTGAGATGTAACAGCCCGAGAAATCTTAGGCACAGAATTTCCTATTTTATCACTGCCTACTACCACCACTGCTCGCTCTCTAACTAGGTATCTCAATACACTACCCATTTATTTTACAAAAGATTTAAAAGTGAGTAAAAGTTCCAGAATCAAGGCTGGTATTAGAATAAAAAAGACAAGAAAGACAGAAAAGAGGTTAATGGCATAGATGTTACGAGGTAAAGAAAGATTCTATAAATACACTGGTGAGCTTCAAAGGAACGTTAACTTTATCTTAACATTAAAAAGAAAAAAAATGAAGATTTGTATTATGGAGCAATAGGAAAAGATGGCAGAGTACAAATAAAAGATAATGAAAAGCAATGCCCAATGACAGCATGGTTAAAATACAAATAGGTCACACTTTAAAGAGGTAAAGAAAGCACAGATGATAAAGATTATGAAATAGAGGCATAGATAAAGGGAAGAAAGGGGCTAAGGGAAGTAGGAATGTCACTGCGCTCAAGAAGCAAATATTCAACAAATATCAATTTAGTATGTATTTTGAGAAAAAGCCAGTCTATACTGATTTCCTGTAGACTGGATTACACTCAGTGCAAGCATGGTTTAATCAGCAGGGTTTGGGGGTTTGGTTTTTGTTTTTAGGAAAGGAGCGACTCGCTCACAGGTAAGGCCTATAAAAAAAAAGCATGAGGGAAAGGGAGCTGTCTCTAAGTGGGTCCATAAAAACCACATTTATTTATACACCTTTCAAGATTAATTACAATTTCTATCATACAACTTGCAGGAACTAGACCTATTTGAAGCTGGTATGAGTGTGTCTGGCTCAAAGGCTCACTGAAAGAGAAGGGAACGAGGTCTTGATTCAACTCTCTGTAATATTGTGCAGGTATCTTTTGATCCGCAGGAGGTATATTGTGCAAAGGGAAGAGGTATTCAGGTTTTTATAAAACCCCCGTCTCCTTTTAGGTAAAAGTACTTTGAAAGAATGGCACCAACATCAACCATGCTTGATTGCTCTGCTCCACACCGACTATGTAGCAGTGGATTTAGGGGAACATGAGACAAACAGGCCTCCTGCTATCATAGAATTTACAGGCCACTAGGGGAGATGGACTTTAACAAAACAAAGTACAGAAATAATTAACTACTTTTGTGCTAAATGTTATAAGGAAATAGAAAATTGCACTAAAATCACATATAACTGAGGGTTCTAACCAAGTCTGGGGTATAGGGATGACGAGAATATCAAATCAGCAAAGGAAATAAAACTTACTGAATTATTCTATTTTCTGCCAGGAATGACAACTTTGTCATGCTGCTGATGAAAAAATGGGAAGAAAATAAGCTCATCTGACATAAATGGAAGAGAACATGTCTGGCAGAAAAAGAAAATGTATCTGAGGACCACCTATGGTAAATGCTCAGGGCGTTTGAGTTTGGTGCAAAGGAACCAGAGAAGAGACACACAGTTCATGTGCAGAAGGTGGTAAGAGCTGCTGCCAATTGCTTTTTTTCCAGTCTCAATGCAGCCCTTTGAGCTGTCTGCTTTTTTGTTTTGTTTTTTACATTTTTAAGATTTGAGTCCTATTTCTAACTCTCAGATTCATTTAAGAGTCATTTTCATTACAGATCCCAATCATGGGTTTTGTTTCTGAGGTCTCTGCCTGAGAAAGACTATTGTCTTTTTTAACACTCAGGCTTCAGTAATGAAAAGCATTGTAACATAGTTCTCCTTCTGACTTAAAGTTTATACTAAAGAGATAATGAAATAACTAATTTTCATAAAAATATCTTTTGTTGTAATATTGTATTTCTGGAAGGATATTATCTAACTTGACAATGAATCTGTCTGCATTTAATATTATTTTAAGACTTCATGTGAGTGGTAATATAATGTCACTCACTAATTCAAGATCAACTGCTAAAGGGTTAATTTAAATAGCATGAGGCCACTGGGAATGGAGGGTGACCAGTAAATGTCACTTAAGGGCCTGCATAGCCTTGCATCTTCTTTTTGACTTTGAGGAACAATGACAATAAAAAAATACTAAGGATGGCCAAGCCAAAGAAATATGGCCAAAGGTCATATCATGAATTCAAGGAGCTTTTCCCTTTTTTAAGCTGATCCACTAGGAAATGTTCATAATTGTATGCTGAAAACCAGTGCATGCAAAAGGCATTTATTATCAAATACAGTAAAATCATAATCCTCATAAAAAGTCTTGAGGTTACAGATACGTAATCATAATTTTTCCTTTTTTTTTTTTTTTTTTTTTTTTTACCTAAAACTCAGTGGACATAAGAAGGTTAAAAAGAAATAATGTGTCACAGAAACAGAATGTTATCTAATGGGCACTAACCCATAACAAAAGCAACATCTTAGACAGAACCAAGTCCTCCCAGCTAAAATGAAGGCTCTCACCTTCCTCCTACTAAAACAGTTTTCATAATATTATTGTGTGCTGGTTAGGAATAAATACATGCATCATCATATCCCATGTCATATTCAAATAGACAGAAACCCAAAAATAATCTTGTTCAATGGACAGTAACCCTATATTGACTGATGTAAGCCCCAGGAACTTATTCACTGTTATATCCCAAGCCCCTGGTACAGGGATTAGCATACAGGGTACTTCATAAATTCTAGTTGATCTGAAATGAACTGAACTACCTGGTAAATAGTAAGTATTGATAGGAGACAGGTATGTAGATACAGATATACATGATACAGATATACATGGCAGGGGTTGGAGGGCGAAACTAGTTGTTGTACCAGAAAGAAGAAAACAAAAATGAAGCTACACTAAAAATGACACAAATACCAAAGTTTTAGAAATGGTTGGGGTTAATGTATAATCATGATTTTAAAATATTGCAATTGCAACCAATAACAAAAGTTAATTTATACCTAACAAAATGAAGATGGAGAGAATTCACTGGATTTGCAATCTAGGTTCTTTCCACCGGTCTAGTGCTCTGATGTGTTACTCTGCATTCAGCCAGTCATTTCAAGTTAGTGTTCAGCATTAGATGGGCTGATTCCACACGACAAGGTTACAGACTAGAACAGTATCTTGTGAAGTCAAAGATCCATTCATTCTGCCCCAGCTCACTCAGCCTTCAGACGTATCAAGCTACCCCCAGAGTAGGAATTATAGCTACTGACATCACGTGCAGCCTCATTTTACATCTGTAATTTCGAAGGCTTTAAGTGAATCTTCACTTAGGCAGAAACTGAAATGTTGAAATGCACATCAATCCTGGATTCTGAATACCCTCAAGAATCAAACGGTAGATTCTGAGAAAACTTTGCCTTGACTTACTTTTGTTCAGAAAAATCAACCTTCAAATTATGTATTTATTCCAGTTTCAAAACGACATAATTAACAACTTCAAAAATCTGTTAAATGGTACTACAGGGTTTGCACATCCTCTAGTTTTAGAGAGCAGCTTTTATGACTCCGTCTCTGTAAGTGCTGGTATTTACCTTGCTCAGTGACTTCTGATACACTGAAAAAGTAAAAATCACTAGAAATTTTGCATTCTAGGTTAAAAGGCGTTTATGTTTTCCTTTGTCTAATCATGAAGATTTCTTACTGAATGATGATTATATGATGCTTGCATTCTGCTTCGTGCCTTTTTTGCCTTAGCTGGTACCCAACCCACCACGCTTTCACATACATCCCTGAGAAAGGGGCCTTTCGCCCTCATGCATTGCCTAAGGTGATGTGCTTCAACCAACGTCAAGAAATACCACGTGATAAGCAAGGTGAGCTTTGTGGACCACTAGCGCAGTCCTCAGGAGAAGAGACAGATAGCTGCAGTTGGAGCTGACTTCATGTTGATAGATTTCTGTCTCCCGTCCATCTTTGAACAACCAACAACATGGTTCCATCTGTTGTCCAGAAAAAAAAAAAAAAGCATATATTCTACAATCTAATGAAACCTAAATATACCTCCTTGGGCAGCTGATAACACGTCTTGGTTTGTTTCTTCTTTCTTTCCTACAACAGATGTGTGCTGCTAGACTTGGACCTACGTGGTTGAGGTCAATGCCATGGGATGCCACTGCGCTCCCAGAAGCGGAAACCATTTAATGTTCTGTGGCCAGAATAGACCACGTCAGGTTTCAAGTCTTGCACTGAACCCAAGAACTTCCTGATATGGGAATCAAATTGAGGGTTCCTTCTGGTAATATTCCCATCATTTTTTTTGTTTCCTTGTTACTTAGTTTTTACAGTACCTGGGCTCCTTGTGGTTATATACTCATCATTTTTTTGTTTCCGTGTTACTTAGCTTTTGTAGTTGTTTTTAATCTTCCCAAATAGACTACAAAATTGGCTGGACAGGGAAAAACTCTCATACTTCTGTTATTTTTTAATCACAGAAACTTTTCTGCACATGCCAGGGATTTAACCAAGTTGTCAGAAGTATACATTTGAGAACTTCTAGAAACTTCTATTTCTAAATTAATCTTAAATCTTTAATTTCTAAGTTAACTGTATTTCTATAAGATTCATGATCATAAAACTTTAAGCTTGAAATATGCTATTTTATCTGACCTGACTCCTAGTTTTTAGATTTGGTAGCTCATGAACTAGTTCTAAATCATATAGAATCTCATCTCCTTCCACTTCGTATGACCCCCGCAAGAAGGGAATTCACCATTTTGGCTTTTGCTGTTTTTTTGCTAAGAAAAGAGATCTACTGATTCGCACTATGAATCATGCCAGCTCAAACAGATGGACTCTCTGGCACACTCCTCACTCTGGATCTCAGCGCCCAGGCCAGCTCCATACTCACAAATATGCTCTAGTCCTCTACCATCTCCCTAAACCAGACTGCATCTGCCTCTGAATGGGGGTGCTTACTGCCCACTCCTCAACTCTATCCTTCCTCTCCCCTCTGACTGAAAAAAAACTAGACATCTGTATTTGCACAAACCAACTTAGAAAGAGAAATTAAAGCACATCTAATAAGGTCCCATGGTCACCTCCTAGAGAATTTAAAAGCAGCCTGGAGACCCCAAAGAGGAACAGCAATGACAAGTCCAGCAGCATTCTGAAGAGCTCAAGTGCCAGGCTGTCAGGCATCCCTCTCTCCCAGAGGCCAGCTATGAAAATAGGCCAGTGTCCCTGTGAACGCTCGCTCACCATAGTGCCACTTCTACAAATAAACTCCCACGTTTCCCATCTCTGTCTATGATACTAAAAATGATTTCCATTTTAGGGAAAGTGGCAGGCAAGATAAAACATAGTGGAAAATAGAATTTATGAGTTGCTTCCCGCACATCTGGGCTACAATTCTTGCACTTGTCACCCCTGTTGACAAGTTTAAAATAAAACCATGATTTTTATTTTTAGGTCCCAAGATATTCTTCCAGGAATTCCCTGTAAATTCATTTTCCCCTCTGGCAGGAAGAATTAACACAACCCAGAATGAATAATACATTTATTTATTTTGTTGCTTAGACACTTTCAAAGGGAAAAAAATGTATATGGCTTGATTTTCAAAGAATTACTCTATCTTGTCAAAAGACAGAAAGATGGTTAAGGCAGTGCAAATTAGTTCTGTTTAAAACAACTGGAAGGCAAGCTTACTGTTTCCCAGGACCCACTGTGCAGAGATGCCACCGCCAAAAAATAATGTACAAAATTCATCCCAATTCCCTTTTTATTTTTTTTCTTTTCCTGTTTCTTGAGACAGAGTCCCACTCTGTTGCCCAGGCTGGAGTGCAGTGGCACAATCTCAGCTCACTGTAACCCCCACTTCCCAGGTTCAAGTGATTCTCCTGCTTCAGTCTTCTGAGTAGCTGGGATTACAGGTGCCCGCCACCATGCCCAGCTAATTTTTCTATTTTTAGTAGAGACAGGGTTTCTCCATGTTGGCCAGGCTGGTCTCGACCTCCTGACCTCAGGCGATCCACCCACCTCGGCCTCCCAAAGTGCTGGGATTACAGGCGTGAGCCACCGCCCCCGGCCCAATTCCCTTATTTCTATCTAAATATATTTAATGACAGAGACCTTGTGTGCATTTATTTAATAGATACTCATGAGTTCCTACTATGCTCAAAGTCCTAAGCAGGGGATAAAGAAGGCTACTAATGGATGAACACCTTAGTAGGTTCATACTTAGTGTGTAAGACACTGTACTGCAAATATACAAATATGTTCTCATTTAAAGTCTACAGACACAGTAAGAACAAAGAATAAACCTTGTTGGGCTGATTTAGTTGGATGTTCTTACCTCCAACACACAAATGGGGAATGTGAGATTTAGAAAAATTAATTAACTTGCCCACTAGTAGGAGGGGATGCTTCAAAGTCTATTCTACTTGCACTTTTGCTGTTTCCAATTTACTGAGCTGTTTGTTCAGAAGCAAATAAAAAGTAAGGTCTTGGACATGTATTTATAATCCAAAAGGAGGAAACACACAGATAAAGTCATCAACCAGAACACAATGCAGAAGAAAAAAGTGACAATGTAAAAGAAGTTTTGCAAGAAGAAAAAGGTTTTATGAAAGAGAAAATTTTATTCTGAAGTTCATCCAATGATTAACTTATCCAATCAAAGACTATAAATGGGCACTGCCTGTGTGCTTAGTTCAATGCATTGTGCATAGTAGGTACTCAGTAAATAACTGTTGAATATTAGATGAATGTGTAGGGTTCTTTGAGTGAACTTAAAGTGGGAAAAGGATTACTAACGAAGAGAGTAACCAGCTGGGTGCAGTGGTGCACACCTGTAATTCCAGCTACTCCGGAGGTTTAAAAAAGAGGATACCTTGAGCCCAGGGACCAGCCAGCCTGGGCGACAAAGTGAGACCTTGTTTCCAAAAAAGAAGAAAAAAAAAGTATTAAAAAAATAAAAGAAAAGAGTAGCATATGTAAAGACATGGGGACATCTAAGATGCCCAGATCCCATTCCATGAACTGAAACAGAGTGGGAAAGGGAGTAGGAAGAGAGGTGCCCGGAGGTATGAATGGGGGCAAACTGGAGCACCATATCTGTCTGTACTTAAGGGCTTGAACTTTATTCCACTTGGTATGAGGAGACATTCTCCTATCGGAGAGTTTCCAATGCAGGTAAACAAGATCAGAGTCATCACACTGCACAAATTCAAAGGGCACCAGCTACTTTATATTCTAAATGAATAGTGTCGCCTTGGAACTGCACAACTCGTAAGTCCTAAAAACTTGGATTGGATAAAATAATCCTTGGATGAACCTCAGAATAAAACTACCTCTTTCATAAAACCTTTGCCTTCTTAACACTTTGTACAAAACTTCTTTTACATTATCACTTTTTTTCTTTTGCATTGTGTTGTGCTTGCTTATTTCACTTGTGATAAGGCAAATGAATGATACTGCATATTCGTGACTGAAACTGGGGAAGCAGCATAAGGAAAAGGGCCTAAAATTAGCCATGAGACTCCAAACTCCCAAATACATAA
>NW_012103976.1:457238-470971 GCF_000951045.1 Mandrillus leucophaeus
AAAAAAAAAAAAAAAAAAAACCCTAGAGGATGTTCATTGTCAAAACTATGATGCTGATTACAGAATCGAGCAGAAACTCCACTGAGATCACTGTCTCCAGCTTGCTACAGATAGGGGACATATTCACTTAAGAATTGTAACAAAGGTGGGCCGCGCGCAGTGCTCACGCCTGTAATCCCAGCACTTTGGGAGGCCGAGGCGGGCGGATCACGAGGTCAGAGATGGAGAACATCCTGGCTAACACAGTGAAACCCCATCTCTACTAAGAATACAAAAAATTAGCCAGGCGTAGTGACGGGCGCCTGTAGTCCCAGCTACCGGGGAGGCTGAGGCAGGAGAATGGCGTGAACCCGGGAGGCGGAGCTTGCAGGGAGCCGAGATGGCGCCACTGCAGTCCGGCCTGGAGGAAAGAGCGGAACTCCGTTTGAACAACAACAACAAAAAACAAAAACAAACAAACAAACAAACAAAAAAGGTGACATTCATGAGGTGTCTACACTAATACAAGCAATATACACTTAACTGGCTCTACTTTTCACAGAGTAATTATTTGCAAGTTAACTCATGCCAGGGTCATGAATTACAGCTAATGAACAAACTACAGCTTTTTCCAATGATTCGTTTTGAGAAAAGTTTTTTGGCAGAACTAAAGAGTTCGTATTAAAAGCAATCTAAATGTAGACCATACCCTAGTGACATAACTATTAGGAAACATGCTTTTCTGAATATATTGCATGTCATTGTAATAGAAAATGGGCTGTGCTGATAGAAATGGCTTTTATGCAGATGAGAATTAATGAGCCTCATTGTCTCTGTGTAGATAGCCATGCTTACATTTTCTTTCCCTTTGGACACATAAAATTTTAAAGACAGTAAAAAAAATTAGAGTGTGCCTAAAAAGAGAAGAGGTTATTTTAAATTAACAAAATGTACTGTGGGGATCTCATGAGATTCCAGACAATGCAAGCCAAACTATTCTGGGGCCACCAAAGCCTATACAGTTGGAAATAAAAGGGTATAGAAGTACCAAATTTAAATTGGAAATTCCAACGATTGAGCATTAGGACGTAAAAGCTACTCAGACTTCAGGTAGATTCCTTCTAAGATCCACAGCTTCCCATCCACCCCTGAACACTAGATGTGTGGGGCCAGATGCTGTAAAAATCTTCTACTGACAGAAGTGTGACCACCACATTAAGAGCACAGACAATTCAACTAAAGAGTATTTTGCTGGACAAATATCATATTACAGAACATAATTGCATAATTGAACCCATCTGCCACAAGTACGCTGAAGAAAGGGGAGTCATGGGGGAGGAGGTCACGTGACATATGCCAACACCCTGAAAAGCACTTCGGGGTGTTAAAAGCAGCCACGAGACAGGTCTGGCTTTGGTGTTTTCAAGTATAGTTCATGGGCTTCTAATTTTTCATTTTCTGTTACTGGTTTATGTTTCCAAAAGCCACATTTCAGTTGTATGCAAAATATAATGCCAACAGTAGGAATGTAAAACAGAAAGTCTGGAAATTACTCCTGAATCATCTTCCCTTTGTTCCTCTCCCTGGGTGTTAGTGGCCTCCTGTCTCATAATCCTGCCTCCCTCCAGCATTCACCTACCCTAAACCCTTTTTTGTCCTGCTGTCAGAATATTCTTCTTAAAGAACAACACTAATCCTACTCCTGCCCTAACCCCTGCTCAAAAACTCAGGGTTCCCAAGTGCCTACCAAATTGAGTAGACATTCGCAGCCCTCCACAAAGCAGCCCCAGCTGACGTTTTCCATCTCACAACCACCGCTTCTCAACAAACATGAACAATAGTTTTTTGACTTATTTTTGCTGCTGCATCACCATTTTTTCCAGTAAAATCCTACCCATAGTCCAAATAATACAAAGCAGATAAAAATGGTGCCCTGTTACAATATGTTATTTCATATATTCAAATTTATATCATTTTATTTTCATAAAGACAAATATCATCCTTTTTACTTGTTCCATGTATATATCCCATGGGACCAAATATGTAGTATTCCTCTAGACCTTTAAAATAAAGTAAACATGGTATCTTCTATGAGTTAAAGTTTGAATCAATCACAATGGATGAGATACATAGCCATCCTTAAGAGAGACAGAATGTTTTCTAGACTAGTAAAATACAATATAATTGTAACCCTATAATGCTGTCATTCCAACTTATGTTCAGAAGAACACCAGGATTCCACAAAACATTACTAAGTGTTCCAAAGAAAGAGGTTCACGGCCAAATTATGTTGGACCACACTGCACGCTGCATCCTCCCACTGGAAGATTAGGGTATTCATTTCCCACTAGAGGCTCTGAAGAAACTAAAGTTATATGACCCGTTACTTTTCAAACATACTGCCTTTAAATCATCTCCCACACCTTTTTTTGGAAGAATTCCCATTAATACATGTTTCCTGAAAAGCACTTTGGAAAACACTGCTATCACCAACTTTATACTAACCAGACCCATTTTAAGCCACAGACATTTCTCAAGCACAGACTTAAATAAAGGAAACGAGAGAATACATTGCAACCTTGGACTCTAGGCTGCTCTAAAACTAGTCATTTGTATCTTCAATATTTGATTCCAGAAGATAGTTAAAACATGTGGGTGGCCCAAGTCCTTACCAATATCTGGGTATATGCGTATATTTGTTAGGATACAATCTAAGCTGTTGAAACAAAGAATACCCCCAATATGCAGGGGCTTAAATGAGACAGTAGTTTATTTCTCTCTCAAGGAATATTCCAGGGTGGTAGGGTGGCTCTGCTATCTTCAACATGTGGCCTCCCTCTTGAATCCAAGATGACAGCTCCTGTTTCTACCATCACATGCATGTCTGAATACAGAAAAGGAAACAGCAAAGGAACACACACCTTTCTTCTAAAGGCATGGATGGGAAGCGCCCCACATCGCTTTCACCCACATCTCGTTGACCAGAACTTGGTTAGCTACTACACTTAGCTGCAAAGGAGGCTGACATACACTCCCTAGCTTGGATGCTGATGGAAAACTACCCATCTCTGCTCCCACATCTCTGGCAAATATATCACCAAGTGAAGCGGAAGGGAGTCTTCCCCACCACTGGAGTCCATGCCGAGAACAGAGGTGTTCTAGTGTGCTTTCAGAAGGACTGATCTACCCTATTTCTATAGCAGATTGGAAGACACAGGGTCTTCCATATTTCCACATCTGAAGCAAGACAATAATGCCACAGATACTTACCAACTCCTTTGCCACCATACACAACATTCCACACATTTCCAATTCCCAGCCGTCAAGTTGCCAGTGAAGAACCCATATTTGAATGGTGGGTGGGGGTGACAGTCATAGTAATTTTAGGGTAGAACATTGGGTTGCACATGTAATTGGCTCACATCCTCAGTATAAAATACATATGTACCCTTGTTGTTGCCATCCTAGTTAGGAATGTTCAGAAATATCAAAAACAGACTCTGCTTTCCTGGCATAAGTTCTGCAGAAAGAAAAATTACATCTATAATGCCAAAGAAGTGATGTTTTTCAGTGATGACAAGTGAAAAACAAGAGATAAGTCTTTTAACATGAAACTAACCTTGAGGCAATTTGGCAGTGTTTGGAACTACATATATAAATTTACTCTTTTTTTTTTTTTTCAGGAGACTACAGGACAAATGGAACTTGAACCTGTTCCAACAGCAAACATTTCTTTTTATGTTCTTTAGGCAAAGGAAATTGAAGCTTTCTTGTTAACCCTCCTGCCCTTACCCAAGACAGGTTAAATAAAATATGTAATCCATTTGCATAGTACCTAGCGCATGGCAGTTTTCAAAACACAGTGGTGTTAAGCATCCCATATGTGATTGTGTGGTACATTAACAACAGAAACTAGAAGAAGGCAATTACTGGGCTTCATATATAGGTCAAATTTAAATCTTCCCTATTACATAATAGCTCTGTGTTAATATTCCAAAATCTCAAAATATATTGTAAGTGAAAAGTCAAGATCCAAAATGTGTAAATAGCACATTGCTATTTATTAAGGAGAGACAAGAAAGGAAGGTGGAAATTCTTAAATGCTTGTAAATGCATTGCACACTTTTTGAGTGATACTCAAGAAAATGGATAAGAGTGGTGGAGACCTGGGGAGGTGGGGGGAAATGTAGTAACAGAGATGCTTTTACTATATACCCTTTTATACCTTTATAATTGTGGACCACATCTATGCATTACCAATTCACATAAATTAAAATTAATAATTATAAGCTTTTTCTTCTCATTGCCCCCTGTGCAACCATCACCCTCTCACTACCCACTTTATTTTCCTAGGGCTTCCATAACAAAGTACCATAAACTGGGTGTTTTAAAACAACAAAACTTTATTCCCTCACTGTTTTGGAGGTTAGAAGTCTGAAATCAGGCTGTTGGCAGGGCCATGCTCTCGGCCAAGCCTCTAGAGGATGATCTTTCCTTTCCTTGTCTAGCTTCTCACACCCCCGGGCCTTTCTTGATTTCTCGCAGCATAACTGCAATCTCTACTTCTGTTTCCATGCAGCATTTTCTCTGCGTATCTCTGTCCAAATTTCCTTCTTCTTACAAGGACATCAATCATATATTGGAGAAGGTCCCACCCTAATGACTTTATCTTAACTTGATTACATCTAAACAAGGTCAAATTCACAGGTACCTGGAGGTAGGACTCTAACATACGTTTTTGTGAGAGGCAATTCAGCCTATAACACTAACATAACCCACATCATCACACGCAACATTTTATAGAGCTTCTCTGTCTCTTCTTTTTGTTCCAAGCTCAACACAGCAGAGTGGCTGGGTGATCCCAATGATCACTTATCTTATTCCAAATTTCATTAAGGAATAACTATTACCTTATTAAATATAACAATTTTAAAGATTAATGGCTGGCATTGTAAAAAAAATTAAAATGCATTTTTTGGTGGAAGAAATTGAGATAAAAATTCAAAAGAACAGAAGGTGGCTATTTTTGTGGGAATCAAGGTCATCATATATCACTAAATAGGAATTTCAGGCACTGAGCCGGGATGTTCTATGAATTCAGGGATAGTGTACACATTCTGTTTTACTAGCTATCATTTTTTACCTGGTTGAAGTTGACCTACATAGACATGTGTGCTATTACATTTTATAGCTAAATTAAAGCAAATAAGAAATTAACTTGAAGATTCATTAGAGACAAAAACATCATTCTTCTGCTGTGATTTTACCTCTTCTTTTGAGAGTCATAATCACCTGTTCTAGTTATTACAGTGAATAAACAATCAAGCTCGGGACGTAAATGAGCATGGGGTCTGGCAGAGACCGTTAGCATTCTAAATAAATAACTCAAGCAAAGAGGGATCAGAATAAATGTAATCAACCACTCATGAAACCTATTTGAGTACCTGCTTCAGCTTTCTATTTGACACTACATAGGAAAGGAAAAATAATGAGACATGCTAACCTCACCCCATTCACTTTATGCATTCAATGTGTTTTCATTATCTAGTTGGTAAAAGATCTGTTTGCCAGGTCACAGCTCTAAGTTCACAAGCAGCAAGTAGTAAACTTTCAGGATCAAAATATTTTTCCTATAGAGCAAGTTCTAAAATTTGAAAGAAATGTACATTGCAAGGCGCCACTCTTTGACATTCGAACACTCTTGTTCAATTTAATTACACATCAAGTGATTGCTGAAGGTAGGGGAACAAGAATGCAGAGAAGGAGGAGTCATACCAGTTGCTTCTGAGCACCAAGTGTGACAGCCACGGAGTTGTACCACTCAGATCTCCCTTTGAGAGGGGAGGAGTCAACAGAATGAGCATCAGTTGCTATATCTCCAGGCTCTCTGCACTCATACCAAAGCTGTGCCTCTTCCAAGGTGCTCCCAGCCAATGACTGAGCACCATGAGGTCACTAGATTCAGCCTTGCTGCCCAACTCATGGCTCTCTTAATGCGCAACTCCTGCTCAGGGACTCCCAGTGGCCTAGCTGAGATCTTTTCAGAACCACACTGAAGTCTGGAGCTCTTCCTGCCCAACTTCTTTCCTTCTCTCCTTCCACAGGTTTCAGATTATTGCCCAGTCCAGCACCTCTCCCGATCTTTTCCTATCCTTCCCCCTTTATCTTTCATCGGTATTTCCCTCTCTTCACCCAAATGTCTTGCACATCTGACCAGCAGAACGCAGTTAAAATTCTACTTGAACTAGTTTCATAGTGAGTCAGTCAGTAATTAATCCAGTTCTGATTTACCTCTTGTCTACTTAAGACCTCAAGGGCAAGTAATAGGTAGTTTGCTTTTAAGCAGTCATTTTTCCTAAAACAATGAAGCATGATTTGTTATTTTTCAACTCCTGACCCTTAGCTGTCACCTCTCTGTACCTATTCTAATACATCCATATCCAAGAGAAGCTCACACATTTCCCTGAGGTATTAAGAAGCTGTTGAGAATGTTCCCTCCACAGGGCCTGTTCCTCTGCCCCTGTCATTTTGATTAACTGTCTTCCTACTGATGGGAGCCTTTCAAGCCTTGTGGGAATTTTTAAAGTTCATTCATGGTTCTCTGTTTGCAGTGTCTTCCTGCCTTTCACTCTAGCCCCCCTCTTGCAAAGGCCTTAAACACATTCCTGCCTGAAAATAATGGAACAGGTTGGGCCACTGGCAGCTCTAAGTTCACAGTCCTCGGCAAGCACACCACACAAGTCCATGTGGCTTTAGGGACGATGCATCAAAACCTAGACCCGGGTTATAAACCACAAGTTTATGAACCAAGGAAATAATAAGTATAAAGCAAAAGAGGAAACTTACACTAACACAACAAAAGTCCATTTTAAAAGGCCACAGGTCCCAGCATGCGTCTGCCTCTGGCAGATTTATCCTTACAGGTACAGAATATTTCATGTCAGGGAAGTAGACAACACTAGGAAATTTCAGGGCTTTAAAACTGCATTCAGATTTTTTAATGGTGATAATTACCTAAATGTACTTGTTAACTTACAGCGTGGGGTTTTCTATCTATTTAAGTCTCAATAATTACAAGTCCTTTAGATTTCTTTCATGTCTCATTATCAAGCTTTACCACCTTTAATCATTTTGTTGCTTTTCACTGATATTCCTGTACTTAAAAGGAAAGAGATACAACAAAAACAAAACCCTCAACAATCACAGAACCCAAACAAAGCACAATTATCAGGAAAATAGGCCTACCCCCATTCTGCCAAGCCATTACAAAATTTCATGGAGTGAGAATATACTTTAGGCACAGAACCACTGAGAAAGCAATGGAGAGTCAAGATCAGGTTACCACACAGTCTAGAGGGCATCCTGGAACACAAACGGGAGCAAGAAATCAATGTCAGGTGGCTAGTTCAACTTCTAACTCTTTACTTCTTGTACCCTGAATGCCATTTTTCTTTCTTTCTTTCTTTCTTTTTTTTTTTTTTTTTTTTTTTTTTTTTGAGACGGAGTCTCACTCTGTCACCTAGGCTGGACTGCAGCGGTGTGATCTCGGCTCACTGCAACTTCCGCCTCCCAGGTTCAAGTGATTCTCCTGCCTCCTGCCTCAGTCCCAAGTAGATGGGACTACAGGTGCACACCACCACAGCTGGCTAATTTTTGTATTTTTAATAGAGATGGGGTTTCACCATGTTGGCCAGGCTGGTCTCGAACTCCTGACCTCAGGCGATCAACCTGCCTTGGCATCCCAAAGTGCTGAGATTACAGGTGTGAGCCACCACGCCCAGCCTATTTTTCTTATGTTTAAAATAATTTGTTGACTAAGCTAATGGTCAAATTTAGTGTCACTAATAGTGACACAGATCTTCAGGATCTGATGCAGATTTTAGGATCCCTTTGCACAATTTCTTGCCAACCATGTTTAACCTGAATTCAACTGACATCTAACTTCCAGTTTAAGTAAATCCGGGTCAGAGAGGAACATATTAGATGATACCACTCGAAAGCAATCAAATATATTGCAGATATATTCTATGGGACAAATGGCACAGCCTTTTCAGGAGTCAATGTCATGACAAAAGGAACATATCTTGATTAAAGGAGACTTGGGTGACACAGACACCAAATGCAAGGAATAATCCTGAATTAGATCCTGACTTGGAGAAACCAGTTGTAAATCATATTCTGGAGACAATTCAGAAATTTTTATATGAATTGGTATCAAATTTCATCAAGGAAAAACTATTACTTTATTAAGTATAACAATTTCAATCTGGTTACACAGCACTATTATTTTTGAGATACTCAATAAAGAAATTAGAAGTAAAATGTAAGGATACCTGCAATTTACACTAAAATATCTTTATATAAAATGTGGTTTATTCATCTACCATAGAGTTATTCATCTACTCCAGATGGTGAACTTTTTAGGGTAAGAGTAAATATTTTAGGCTTCGCGGGCCATATGGATTCTGTTGCAATTACTCAACTTTACCATTGTGGCATGAAAGCAACCATAGACAATACATACATGATTGTGCATGGCTGTGTTTCAGTAATGCTTTATTTATAAACACAGAGGGACTCACAGGCCATAGTTTGCCCACCCCTAATCGGCCCTTTCATATAAAAAATAGAAGCTGGGCTTATGACAAACATAGTCCTTGGCCCCGGTTAACAGCATGGCATTACCTTAGCCTTTTAGTTCTTTTTCTTTTGCATTTAGAAAAGTAGGAACATATGGTTTCATATTATCTGCCAAGTGTTTTCTTGCACAGCTAGTCTTTTCTCTATCATGTGACTTGCAGATTTTATTTTTTCAAAAAAAAAAAAAAAAAGCAACATGCCTGTAAAATGAAATAACTATATCAGAAGGAAATTGAACTCTTCAAAGGCTCTTTCATCCAATGAACCAAATCACCAGTGATCTCTGGTCCTGGAGCTGATTAGTACTTGAACAGCTTTTGACGATAAGTGGGAAAGTCACTGGGCCCTTCACCTAATTTTACCACTGGAACCCAACTCATTCTTTCAAGTTCTCTGGATACTGGCTATTCAGCAAATCGGTATTTTCCTGAATAATATGCTGCACATGCACATGACCTGGGAGAATAAACACAGGTGCCACTGGGGAAAATGAACTCAGCTAATCAGCATATGCCATAGGTGAGGTCAGTATCTCTTACCAAGCAGGTGTAGATTCAATTAAAATGTGTGTTTGTCTGTCTGGATGCTCATAAATGAGCAATCCTTTAAGAATGATTCCCACAAATCCAGACTGCTTTTCAAGATGACATTAGAAATATACAAGTCAATATTAAATATTTAGAGGATTAATCAAGTTGCCCCTTTGGTTCAGACTGCGTATTAAAAGTTTACCTATAATAGAAAGCTTTCATCTATTCAGTTTGTGCTCTGCCATTAAAACTGCATGTAATACACTTTTATAGAATATGGCATATCATGAAACCCAAATAGGCTTAGTTCTTAAAAGAGTTTCATATGGATGACAAGTAAAAACTGAGAGAAAATTCATGTTATATAGATTCTCTATTAATAAAAAGAAAGCTAAATCATGATTCAAATTTTTAAAAGACCCACAGTGTTAAGATAGCCTATAAATTCTTTGGAAATGAAGGGTGAGGGTAGAGGGGTGAAACTCCTGCCAAGTTTCAAGGTCATAAAAGCAGTTGAAATAAAATATAAAGCTACATATAGAACCACAAGTTTCATGATAATATACTTTATGGTTCAAACTAGGCAGTAAAGTAGGATACTCATGAAAAAATACCATATTAGAGTCTTCTAATTATTTATGTCTTAGTTAGGATTCTTAATTTAAATTGACCAGAAATGATATAAGAAAAAATTCCTAATTTTAAGTCTTGTTAGAGTGTTGTTTACAGAAACATAATTTATTTTTATCTGCTTTTAAGAATCTTATCCACCTCGGGGCATAATATATATATTACTAGATATACTATTGTATTTCCACAATAATTTGTGCCATGAAATGTATGCTAATTTGACAAGAGAAGGGGAAATTTATCTCTCCCCTAACACAGCAGAAAGGATTTTCTGTTGGAATATTAGAAATATCTGTAATCTGCTTACTATGACAAGTATTTAACCCACTGTGTAAGTTTTGGGGGTTAACAATTAACTTTATAATTATAAAATAGTTTTATGCTTCTGTAAAATAGGCTTCCATCAGACAGTACTTCCCTAAGAGTTGAAACAATTGTTTTAGTGAGAAAATAATAGAAACACACTCCTTTCAAAGTATTTTAAGTTGCCAAACCTCTGTTTAAGCTACATTGGGAATACCTCTTTCTTTATTAACTTGGATAAAGAACAGTTTACCAAAGAGCAAAAACAAATGCATTTGGAAACTGTTTCCTCTCAAACATTTAGAACACATGTTAATAGAGAGAAAAACTATAAAATGTACATTTCAGTGTTGAAGAGAAGTTTAAAATGAAACAAGAATAGTTAATACTTAACAAGTACGCTGTCACCGAGAAACAATTATACTAGACATACACTTTCTATACTAGAGAAGTAAGCCTGATAAGATTAGTAAAGGTTTATTTCTCCAGAAATGCAGCCAGTGTTTTGTTAATGACAGTCATCAGGGTACACAGCATGGGAATATAAGCCACCTCTGGGAAGCCCAGTATTGCTCCTGAAAGCATCTTCTATCTCCCCACTCCAGCTGGGCCACTACTGAGTAAATGGATCTCATGGACACCCCAGTGGAGAAGAGCTTGGTTTGGGTTGCTTTAAAGACATATCTTGAACACCAGTGAAGTCCATTTTTCCATGTTTGCTCGTTACGAAAAAATTCAGACAAAAATACAAGCAAAACTCAATTCTGCAGACATATTGCCCCATCCTAGTGTTCAAAGCTCCCCACAGGCCCTCCCCTAGCTGTGCGACATTGCGTCATTGATCATGCAGCCAGGCACCCTCCATAACCTGCTGCCAAGATTGTTCTTACCATTAGCCTTCATTCCCTACCTGAAGGCCCTGTCCTCTAATGCTGCTTCTCTGAATCTTATTATCCTTCAGGACTCTACTAAAGTCCAGTGCACAGACTTTACTAATTACTCCAGCTCATGAGGATCATCTCCATTCACTCTCACTGACCTTAAACACACATCTGTTGGAGTATTTAGCCTATTCTTTGTCTATGTGTCTATTCCATCTCTGAGCTATGATCTGCTACAGAGCAGGGATCACCTTATTTATTTCTGTGTCTGATCCAACGCCTAGAACTTTGCCTAACATGTAGCAGAATCTCATTTAAAACGCATGGGGCAGGTTGGCTGGTCGCGGTGGCTCACGCCTGTAATCCCAGCACTTTGGGAGGCCAAGGTGGGCAGATCACAACGAGGTCAGGAGATCAAGACCATCCTGGGTAACACGGTGAAACCCCATCTCTACTAAAAATACAAAAAAAAATTAGCCGAGCGTGGTGGCGGGTACCTGTAGTCCCAGCTACTCGGGAGGCTGAGGCAGGAGAATGGCGTGAACCCAGGAGGCGGAGCTTGCAGTGAGCCGAGATTGCGCCACTGCACTCCAGCCTGGGTAACAGATCGAGACTCCATCTCAATAATAATAATATGTAATAATAATAATAATAATGCATGGGACAGGTTACCAAAGGTGTATGAGGGAGGCTGAATAGAAGGAAGGATTAGGGAGACTCCTGGGATGCTGACAATATTCTGTATCTTCACCTGAATAATAGTTATGTGTGTGTTTGCATAGTTAAAATGTATTGAGCTGTGGAAAAAAATTGTGGAAGCAACAAAAGAATGAACTAGTGACAGAAATTACCCAAATTAATAAACATTGCAAACATAGCCACATGCTCACTATTGTTTCAAGTAGCACAATGCCAGCTTCACCATTTAGTAACAATGAAATATCCAAGTGACAATGACAATAGAAGCACAGACGCACGCACAGACACACACACCACTGAATTTCTTTCCCATTTGGCTCATCGCTCCACTGTGCCTCTTCTGCACCTGCCACCAGCCCAGACCATGTAAGAAGGCTCCACCCCTGACTTTGTAAGACTGTTTAACAAGCCACTCCACTGTCAGGATGCCAAACCTCTGGGAGAACCTTTTTGCGATTGTGGGAATCCACCCTGCCTGAGTAAGCTGAAATCCCCAATTCTCTGCAACCCCCAACATGATTTAATCAACTTTCCCTTCAGTTCCCGGTCCTCCGGCACTTGGTTCAATTCAGTTCAACAAATACTTGTTGAGAATGTTATGTGCTAAGTCACATGGGTCATAATGATGAACAGGAGGTGTCTCCAAGTTTTTGTGTGTATGTGGCAAAATATACATAACGTAAAATTTATCATTTAAACCACTTTAAGTATAAAATATAGTGGCATTAAGTACATCCACGATGTTGTACAACCATCACCACTATCCATTTCCAGAACTTTTTCATCTTCCCAAACGGAAACGCTGTACCAGTTAAATATGGGCTCCTTGTTCCTCTCTTCCTCCCGCCCCTGGTAACCACCATTCTCCTTTCTGTCTCTATGAATTTACCTATTCTAGGGACCCCGTATAAATGAAACCATATGATATGTGTCCTTCAGTGTCTGGTTTACTTCCTTTAATGTTTTCAAGGTGCATCCAAGTTGAAGTACTTATCAGAATTTTATTTCTTTTTAAGGCTGGAAAATATTCCACTGTATGTATATATCACATTTTCTTTAGCCATTCACTCCTTCCTATTTTAGAGGAATTTATTGTCTAGCAAAGGAAAGCATGCCAGTTCTTGCCCACTAGTTTGCAGACCGTAGTCCAGCATCTGTTTTCTCAAACCTAGAACCTTCCACCAAAATTCTTTGTGTTTGGTTTTTGCAGGGAGCACATGTGACTCTTCCACCTCTTTATCCCACCATCTATCATGGTGCTGGCACATAATAAGCACCCAATTAACAGTCATTTATTAGTGCATGAAGGACGTTCCCTGGGGTCTTCTAAGAAGTCTCTTTCTGAAGTTTCTTTTACTTCATCATAGTCCCTACTTTTGACCTGTCACTCATTTTCCCTGCAAAAGACTAATGGATCTGGCCCCTGCAAAATAAAATTTTTGCAAAACTCCTCTCCTCAGCCCAGAGAAAAGAGTAGCTACGAGAAATTTTAAGTACAAATGGTGCTGGGTTGGGAGTCAAGAGATGTGAATTTCAGTCCCAGCTTTACTATGACATAACTATGCCAAGTCACAAGCTCCTCAGGTCTCAGGAATCTATGACTGTAGCCTAAAATAAAGGTGTTAACTGGTCCTATTCAGTTATAAACTTGCATAATGCCAATTTGCAAAAAGCAGACAAAGCAATATCTTGATGACATGTCTCAGACACATCTGGAAAATGTCCAAAAAGGTTCCTAAAAATTCTTGTGATTATGAAAACAGTTTACCTACAGCTTCTTTAGCAATTCTACTGTGTCCTTTCTTTTATATTTCAACTACTGGGAAAACTATCATAGACTTTTATTTCAGTGGGCAAGAGAGATACAACTTCCAGTTGGAACTAGACTGTTTAGCTATTATCACTAAAAAGTAGAAGAAAATGAAGGAAAATAATATTCATTTTGCCTAAAAACTTAAAGAATTGAATGAAGATATTACCTCTCTTTTGGCAAAAAGAGACAGGAAATTGATAACAAGCACAATTTGAAAGAAAATTGTTTGGGCTCTTTCACTGAGGAAGAATTTATTTT
>NW_012103976.1:471021-473463 GCF_000951045.1 Mandrillus leucophaeus
AATAAAGGTGTTAACTGGTCCTATTCAGTTATAAACTTGCATAATGCCAATTTGCAAAAAGCAGACAAAGCAATATCTTGATGACATGTCTCAGACACATCTGGAAAATGTCCAAAAAGGTTCCTAAAAATTCTTGTGATTATGAAAACAGTTTACCTACAGCTTCTTTAGCAATTCTACTGTGTCCTTTCTTTTATATTTCAACTACTGGGAAAACTATCATAGACTTTTATTTCAGTGGGCAAGAGAGATACAACTTCCAGTTGGAACTAGACTGTTTAGCTATTATCACTAAAAAGTAGAAGAAAATGAAGGAAAATAATATTCATTTTGCCTAAAAACTTAAAGAATTGAATGAAGATATTACCTCTCTTTTGGCAAAAAGAGACAGGAAATTGATAACAAGTACAATTTGAAAGAAAATTGTTTGGGCTCTTTCACTGAGGAAGAATTTATTTTGCAGTCAGCTTTGGCTAGTACATTTTGCCACTATATAATTTTTCGCAGTTCGAGAAACTTCTCTGAATGCATGAGCAGGAAATTAGCTCATTTGACACTTTTCTAGCTCATACAATGCTATTTCAGCTATTTGCAGGCAACAGATATGAACTGGTAAAATCTGAAAGGGGGGACCAAAAATGAAAAGGCTAATAAATAGAAGCTGGCCTCCCAATGATACAGAACTTTGCTTCACTAAGCTCTCCCTTAACCCAAGGAGCTCCAAGTGGCAATCCTGAGAATACCTTTGTTCTCCTCAGTGGGTGATGACAATGAGATAATCATCGCCAACAAAAGTAATGCAACTTAAATGAACAGAAACCCTCTCAGACTACATTGAATGGGAATGATTCTTTCCCTATAAAATAATAAACATTAATAATTCACATGCGAAGGACGAAGAAACCTACAAGAATCTGGTAAAAGTAGTCATACTACAATAGAACTATCAATGGGAAAAGTCCTAAGGAATGAACTGGATGGCAAAAACTGTTACAGTACAAAAAGTTTCAAGTATTCTCTCATGGCTAATTTTGCACCATTCATTGAATTAATTATATAAAGGTCATTCAATAAATAACACCACACTTACTACAAATAGGCAAACACCCAATTTAATTTTCAAACCAAGATTACTAAAGAGGAATCAGAAGCGACCAAGGGTAAGTGGTCAGAAATCTAATAGAGTAAGCGCAGAGAGAAGGAATCCTAGTTGGTACCGGCTCCCTCACCACCTGCCTCCAGCCGTACCATATTGTGTCCATTCCTAAAACGCATCACTTTTACACCCTTGAACACTATCCACCACGCAGACACTAAATGGCTCTGAAGCCACTGAATGTGATCACAGATAAATAAGAATCCACTTACTAGCTCTGGGATCTTGGGCAAGTTACTAACCTCTCTCAGTTTCATCATCTTGACAATGGAAATAATAATAGTAGTAGAGTCATCCCTCCCTATCCATGGGGGATTGGTTACAGGACCCCTGCAGATATCAAAATCTGCGGATGTTCAAGTTCTTGATATGAAATGGCATAGTATTTGCATATACCCTACATACATCCTCTTGTATACTTTAAATCATATCTAGGTTACTTATAATATTTAATATAATGTAAATGCTACCTAAATAGTTATTATACTGTATTTTTAAAATTTGTAGTATTTTTAGGCTGGGCAAGGTGGCTCACACCTATAATCCCAACACTTTGGAAGGCTGAGACAGGAAGATCGCTTGAGGCCAGGAGTTTGAGATCTGCCCTATCAACATAGTGAGACTGCTTTTCTGCAAACAAACAAATGAATTAATTAAATTAAAACTGTATTATTTTTATTGTTGTATTGCTATTTTTTGTTTTTCTTTTCCCTAATATTTTCTATCCAAGGTTGGTTGAATCCACAGATGTGGAGCCCATGGATATAAAGGGCCAACTCTATCTCTTTTGTAAAGTTTGGCAAGCTTTAAATAAAATTATATATTGTAAAATGATTAGAGAATGCCTAGCCCATGGTAAGCCCCCAATAAATAATAGCTATTAGACTGAAATCTCATGATGAGATTACATGTAAGAAAATTGGGGCCAGATGACCTAGCTAGTAATACACACCTAACTCATGCCATAGACCGGCCCTTAATCTGAATGTTTCTTAAAATGTGCCTATGTTCTCATCAGCATTACAAATCACTTCTGATCCTTTATAAAAACTGTAGATTCCTGGGCAATGCTCACAAATTGGAACTCAATTAGTTTTAGGGAATGAGAATCCACCTCCTTAAATAAATACTCTAGCACATTCCAATAGACATTTTGAGAACCAATAATCTAGTTGTTCTCAAGTTTTTGTATCTGCATCACTTGAGAACTTGTTAGAAATGCAAATTCTTGGGTCCACCTGACCTAGTGAATCAAAAACTTTAGGATAAACCAGACATCTGGGTTT
>NW_012103976.1:477828-481804 GCF_000951045.1 Mandrillus leucophaeus
AGGAACTGGTCTTAAATTCATGATCATTATTCTCAAATTAACTAAATTAGAATGCAGACACTATATTCTGAACATTTTGCAGAACAGTGAGATATTGCAGCAAGTCTGACCTGGACCAGCTCCTGAGAATTGAGGCTTCTGTGCTGCATGCTGCTAAACCTCAGACAGAAGGACTCAGCCAATTTTAAATTATACACTTTTTACAAATCAAAGACCGTGCTTAATGTTTCCAAGCACTTTACAAAAATGTATTCCTTTTTTTCCTAATATTGTAAGGAATGAAGAGTTATTCTGATATACATTATGTATTTAAATGATGAGAATCAGTAAGTGGAGCTGAATGTCCCAAAGTGAAGAAAGCTAGGTAATGTTATACCTTAGATGCAAACTTAAGTCACTTTCTTTTAGGAACACAATGGATTTACGTACAATGGCCCTTATCCCACTCCCTGGAAAATCAACACAATTTAAAGGTCATAAAACTCAGTGGGACCACATTGTTCCACCTCAAAGATAAAATAATTACCATGGCAAGATAAGAAAGGCTAGGCGATGTTCACAAAGTATTACAAAGGACTGCTTCCAAAAGAATACATATAGGTAATAAAACTAAGTTAAACAGAATATTATGAAAACATTACCTGGGAAATTACCTCCTTCCAAAGATTTAATAATAGAATATGCATTGGGAAATAAAAGCAGACACTTCTCCCCAAAGGCAAACATCAGTGGGTAAATTTAGGAATCAGAGACTGTGTCCTCTTAAGGTTGTTGCTACTCTGGCAAGGTGAAAGAAAATCTTTCCAAAACAATAGATTCTAATTCAAATTAAAGGACGACCTGGATGTCTATAAAATGTGGAAAAGACTAGTGACCTTTTCTGTTGCAGTCCCACTATTTGGACAACAACATATCTCCCGAGGGTCAGCGGCTGCCGTAGACTAGGCATGGGACACATGGGGATCTGTCTTAAAACAACTCAGAGTCACTGATGATAAGCTTTTCTCCTTCTTATTTTTTGGTTTAAAAAAAAATCATATTACCTACCTTCAAAATCAAACTCGTGTCCAAAATCATAATGCAGAATGACTCATAAATCTATGGCGCATGTTAAGGGAGAAAAGAGACAGAAAAATTTTTTCAAAATTCTCCCTCCTTAATACCATGCCTCAGTAAAAGAAACCATGGTTTGTCCATAGAAATGGCTCATTCCAGGGTAAGGCAGGGAAAGTGTAAAGTGAGGCCTGGATCACCTTGTTATTCCAGAAAATGCGGAAGTACTTGAATAAAAAGATGGGATTGTGTCATGGAAATGCAGGAGCCACTTTGGAAGCATCAAAAGCATAATCCATAAAGATTGATAACTTAGACTTGATCAAAATCAAAACTTCTGCTCTTTGAAAGACACTGTTCAGAAGATGAAGAAAACAAGTTACAGACTGAGAAAATATTTGCAAAACGCATGTCTTATCAAGTAACATATCCAAGATACTTAAGGAACTCTCAGAACTTAATCATAAAAAAAAACCCTATTACAAAATGAACAAAAGATTTTGAAGAGATGCTTCATCAGAGAAGATGGATGGATGGCAAACAGGCATATGAAATAATGTTCACTAACCATTAGGAAAATGCAAACTGAAATCACATATATGTTCAACTGAGTTTCAACCAAAGTGCAAAGGCAGTTTTATGGTGAAACGACAGTTTTTACAACAAATAATGCTGGAACAATTGTACATCCATATGCAAACAAAACAAAACAGACAAAAAACAACCTTGACTTCTAGCATATACAGAAAATAGACCAATATTTAAAATCTAAAGCAAATAAACTTCTAAAAAAAGTATGCAAGAAATCTTTGTGACCCTGAGTTAGACAATGATTTCCTAGATACAACGTAAAAACCACAATGAAATACCATTATACATAGATAAGAATAGCTAAAATTAAAAAGACAGACTATACAAAATGTTGGCAAGGATGTCAAGCAACTAGAATTCTCATATTCTGTTGGTAGAAACAAAAAATGGTACAGCCACTTTGGAACACAGCTTGGGTTATAAAGTTCAGCATACACAGACCATATAACCCAGCAGTCTTAATCCTAGTCATTTACCCAGGAAAAATGAAAACTTACGTTCACCCAAATCTTTCAAACAAAATATTTATGGTAGCTTTATTCATAATCACTATAAACTGAAAAGAAAATAAAACAAATGTCCTTCAACTGATACATATGATACCAAAAATATGACATAGACATGCAATGGTATACTACTCAGCAATAAAAGGAAACAAAGTAATGTCACATGCAACAACATGGATGAATCTCAAATGCATCATCCCTAGTAAAAGAAGCCAGACTCAAAAGGCTACATTAGACACAGAAAGTAAATTAGTAGCTTCCTGAGACTGGGAGGTTGTGAGAAAACGGGCAAATGAGAATGCCAATAAATGGGTATTGAGTTTCTTTCTGAAGTGATGAAAATGTTCTCAAATTGTGAAAATAATTGCACAGTTTTGTGAATATACCAAAAACCATTGAATTACATATTTTAAAGAGGAAATTGTATGATACATAAATTTTATCTCAATAAAGCTCTTTTTAATAGAAAAGTTACATACTGCATGATTCCATTTATATGGCTTTCTGGACAAGAGAAAACTATAGTCACAGAAAACAGGTCACTGATTGTCAGGGCAGGTGGAAGGGCTGACTAGAAAGGGCTTGAGGGAACTGTCTGGGAGTGATGGATCCATGTTATATCTTGGTTGTGGTGGGGGTCACACATTTGTATGTGCTTGTCAAAACTCAACTAAACAGGATTAAATTTACTGCAAGTAAATAATACCTCAATGAACTTGACTTTTAAATATGTATATACATGTTTTCCAATAGAAAAATTGTGTTTTGCTTTGTGGTTTTTAATTTGTATACTGGAGTGATAAGACTATTCACCAACCCTCCCCCACCAATACTGTATTAGTGCACAATCTTAATACCTTTGAATACCTGATGTCATTGCATTTTTTTTTATCATTGAAGTAGTTCCATTCCACTTTTTAAATTGTTTTGAATAAATGTAAGGGGTAACTCAGACATGTGCATTTCTAGTCACAATTATAAAGCTATTAACTAGACCTGAATCCATTTATTTTGGCTTTATGAATAAGATAAATTCAGTTTACATGTGCTTATTAAGTTAACAAAGGGCTTTATATTCTGAAAAAGCATGTGCCTAATTAAGAGAAACATTCCAAAATTTAATTATTTCAGTCTTGAATGCTTTTAAAGAGTATGTTAGGTTTTTCTACTAGGAAAGCTGTATTTTTTTAAATCAGAAAAATCGTGAAATACAGAAAGTTTACAAGAATCAGAATAGTATAAAGAATTTCTAAATGACATTTACCCAGATTCACTGATTACTAACCTTTTACCCACATGTTGTCATTTGCTGTCTTTTATATATATGGGGCTAGTTCTGTGCTTTCTAGTCTGTTCCATTGATCTATCCTTTGTCTATTCTTTTGCCAATAGCAACTGACCCTGATTAATGCAACAGTCCATAAATCTTTGTCTTAGTCCATTTTCTGTTGCTCTAGCAGAATGCCACAGACTGGGTAATTTATAGAGAACAGATGCCTATTCAGCTCATGGCTCTGGAGGCTGGCAAGTCCAAGAGCATGGTGCGGCATCTGATAAGTGTCATCCCATGGGGGACTGGTGGGTGACAGAAGTCTGTGAGACAGGGCAAAGCACCAGGGGCCAGACTCACTTTATAACAACCCACTCTTGAGTTAACTAACCCACTGCTGTGGTAATGGCATTAATCCATTCCTGAGGGCTCTACTCTCATGACCCAATCACCTCTTATTTGGCCCCACCCCCCAACACTGTCGCATTGGGGATTAAGTTTCCAGCTCATGACCTTTTGGAGAACACATTCAAACCATAGCCATTTGAAATCAGGT
>NW_012103976.1:482209-485425 GCF_000951045.1 Mandrillus leucophaeus
TAAATAAAATTATATATTGTAAAATGATTAGAGAATGCCTAGCCCATGGTAAGCCCCCAATAAATAATAGCTATTAGACTGAAATCTCATGATGAGATTGCATGTAAGAAAATTGGGGCCAGATGACCTAGCTAGTAATACACACCTAACTCATGCCATAGACCGGCCCTTAATCTGAATGTTTCTTAAAATGTGGCCTAGGTTCTCATCAGCATTACAAATCACTTCTGATCCTTTATAAAAAATGTAGATTCCTGGGCAATGCCCACAAATTGGAACTCAATTAGTTTTAGGGAATGAGAATCCACTTCCTTAAATAAACACTCTAGCACATTCCAATAGACATTTTGAGAACCAATAATCTAGTTGTTCTCAAGTTTTTGTATCTGCATCACTTGAGAACTTGTTAGAAATGCAAATTCTTGGGTCCACCTGACCTAGTGAATCAAAAACTTTAGGATAAACCAGACATCTGGGTTTTCCAACCCTCCAGCTGGGTTTTACAACTGCACTAATCTGTGCCTTCCTATTCAGATACAGCCAGAGACCCAGACATGAGAGCCAGCAATCCAGGGTCACCCTTGATTCCACCCATCTCTCTTCCTCACTTCCGGCAGCCAGTCAACCACCAAGTACTGCCTATTTTGTTCTGTCCTCTTTCCCTCCCAACCTCTATTTCTCTATTCCACATCTTTGTCCACTGCTTTTTGACTGCCAAAAAGGACTCCTACCAAATGTCTCTGCTTCCAGTCATGTCACTCTCAAATCCAGTGCTGCACCTAAATTGCAAGTCTGACACTTTCACTCTCCTGCTTAGCACGCTTCAGCAAATTCCCATTGCTCTGAAGACTAAAGATCCTTAAAATGGCTTATAAGTCCTTTCAGACTCTGCCTCTGCCTAGTATGCTGGTTTCGCTAATAACCACCCCCTGCCTCCAATTTTCTGCCCTGAGAGCTGAAGCCTCTTAGAATTTTCCTCCACAAATTCTACTATTTTCCACCTGTAAACTTCAGCTCCTGCTGCTCCCTTCCTTCCACACATTTCACTCTCCCCACTCCAGTGCCCTGGCTAAATTTTACTAGTTCTAATTTTAATTTATTTGTTTATTTTATGGGAAAAAAAATCCCAAGCCCTTTTTACCTTTCTCCCAAGGTAGAGTTACAGCCCATTCAGTGGTTTCTGACACATTGCCTCATCTCTGGTTGCCTGCTTCCTTATGTCCATTTCACCCACTCATTGCTCCATTCATCTTGTATCCCCAATACTTAGCAAGGGGCTTTGTCACAGAAAGAAATCAAAATCAATTTGCTGAACCATTTAATCCACCCGTAACGAGATTTACTATGTTGTTGGCTGAGATCAGGGTTGTGGTCTGCAGCCAGGCAATTTTCTGTATAGTGAGTCTTTCCAAGGAACTGGTCTTAAATTCATGATCATTATTCTCAAATTAACTAAATTAGAATGCAGACACTATATTCTGAACATTTTGCAGAACAGTGAGATATTGCAGCAAGTCTGACCTGGACCAGCTCCTGAGAATTGAGGCTTCTGTGCTGCATGCTGCTAAACCTCAGACAGAAGGACTCAGCCAATTTTAAATTATACACTTTTTACAAATCAAAGACCGTGCTTAATGTTTCCAAGCACTTTACAAAAATGTATTCCTTTTTTTCCTAATATTGTAAGGAATGAAGAGTTATTCTGATATACATTATGTATTTAAATGATGAGAATCAGTAAGTGGAGCTGAATGTCCCAAAGTGAAGAAAGCTAGGTAATGTTATACCTTAGATGCAAACTTAAGTCACTTTCTTTTAGGAACACAATGGATTTGCGTACAATGGCCCTTATCCCACTCCCTGGAAAATCAACACAATTTAAAGGTCATAAAACTCAGTGGGACCACATTGTTCCACCTCAAAGATAAAATAATTACCATGGCAAGATAAGAAAGGCTAGGCGATGTTCACAAAGTATTACAAAGGACTGCTTCCAAAAGAATACATATAGGTAATAAAACTAAGTTAAACAGAATATTATGAAAACATTACCTGGGAAATTACCTCCTTCCAAAGATTTAATAATAGAATATGCATTGGGAAATAAAAGCAGACACTTCTCCCCAAAGGCAAACATCAGTGGGTAAATTTAGGAATCAGAGACTGTGTCCTCTTAAGGTTGTTGCTACTCTGGCAAGGTGAAAGAAAATCTTTCCAAAACAATAGATTCTAATTCAAATTAAAGGACGACCTGGATGTCTATAAAATGTGGAAAAGACTAGTGACCTTTTCTGTTGCAGTCCCACTATTTGGACAACAACATATCTCCCGAGGGTCAGCGGCTGCCGTAGACTAGGCATGGGACACATGGGGATCTGTCTTAAAACAACTCAGAGTCACTGATGATAAGCTTTTCTCCTTCTTATTTTTTGGTTTAAAAAAAAATCATATTACCTACCTTCAAAATCAAACTCGTGTCCAAAATCATAATGCAGAATGACTCATAAATCTATGGCGCATGTTAAGGGAGAAAAGAGACAGAAAAATTTTTTCAAAATTCTCCCTCCTTAATACCATGCCTCAGTAAAAGAAACCATGGTTTGTCCATAGAAATGGCTCATTCCAGGGTAAGGCAGGGAAAGTGTAAAGTGAGGCCTGGATCACCTTGTTATTCCAGAAAATGCGGAAGTACTTGAATAAAAAGATGGGATTGTGTCATGGAAATGCAGGAGCCACTTTGGAAGCATCAAAAGCATAATCCATAAAGATTGATAACTTAGACTTGATCAAAATCAAAACTTCTGCTCTTTGAAAGACACTGTTCAGAAGATGAAGAAAACAAGTTACAGACTGAGAAAATATTTGCAAAACGCATGTCTTATCAAGTAACATATCCAAGATACTTAAGGAACTCTCAGAACTTAATCATAAAAAAAAACCCTATTACAAAATGAACAAAAGATTTTGAAGAGATGCTTCATCAGAGAAGATGGATGGATGGCAAACAGGCATATGAAATAATGTTCACTAACCATTAGGAAAATGCAAACTGAAATCACATATATGTTCAACTGAGTTTCAACCAAAGTGCAAAGGCAGTTTTATGGTGAAACGACAGTTTTTACAACAAATAATGCTGGAACAATTGTACATCCATATGCAAACAAAACAAAACAGACAAAAAACAACCTTGACTTCTAGCATATACAGAAAATA
>NW_012103976.1:488570-490796 GCF_000951045.1 Mandrillus leucophaeus
CAGACATGTGCATTTCTAGTCACAATTATAAAGCTATTAACTAGACCTGAATCCATTTATTTTGGCTTTATGAATAAGATAAATTCAGTTTACATGTGCTTATTAAGTTAACAAAGGGCTTTATATTCTGAAAAAGCATGTGCCTAATTAAGAGAAACATTCCAAAATTTAATTATTTCAGTCTTGAATGCTTTTAAAGAGTATGTTAGGTTTTTCTACTAGGAAAGCTGTATTTTTTTAAATCAGAAAAATCGTGAAATACAGAAAGTTTACAAGAATCAGAATAGTATAAAGAATTTCTAAATGACATTTACCCAGATTCACTGATTACTAACCTTTTACCCACATGTTGTCATTTGCTGTCTTTTAGATATATGGGGCTAGTTCTGTGCTTTCTAGTCTGTTCCATTGATCTATCCTTTGTCTATTCTTTTGCCAATAGCAACTGACCCTGATTAATGCAACAGTCCATAAATCTTTGTCTTAGTCCATTTTCTGTTGCTCTAGCAGAATGCCACAGACTGGGTAATTTATAGAGAACAGATGCCTATTCAGCTCATGGCTCTGGAGGCTGGCAAGTCCAAGAGCATGGTGCGGCATCTGATAAGTGTCATCCCATGGGGGACTGGTGGGTGACAGAAGTCTGTGAGACAGGGCAAAGCACCAGGGGCCAGACTCACTTTATAACAACCCACTCTTGAGTTAACTAACCCACTGCTGTGGTAATGGCATTAATCCATTCCTGAGGGCTCTACTCTCATGACCCAATCACCTCTTATTTGGCCCCACCCCCCAACACTGTCGCATTGGGGATTAAGTTTCCAGCTCATGACCTTTTGGAGAACACATTCAAACCATAGCCATTTGAAATCAGGTAGTACGATTTTCCAACTTTGTCCTTCTTTTTCAAAATTGTTTTTGCTATCTAGCTCCACTGCCTTCCCATTCAAGTTTCTGAATTAACTTGTCAACACCTACAAAAAGTCCAGCTGAGGTTTGATCGGGAATGCACTGAATCTATAAATCCACCAGAGGAGGATCACGTTTAACAATATTGACTCTTTCCATGCAAGGACACAGTATCTCTCTCCACTTATTCAGATATTTAATGTTTTTCTAAAGAAAAAATTAGTTTTTATTTCTGGCATCTTCTTTTTCATCCCTGCCTATCCCTCACTCCATTCTTCAAAGTCAAGTTTTGACATTTGAAAGAATGTGCTTAAAACAGGGACAAAAGTAGTATCTTTATATGTTTAGGTTTTCAGTTACTAACATACTAAAAGCCCTCTGTATCTAAATGTTTCGACTGAATAATGACTCAGAATATCTTGGCTAACTTCCTTAATTATAAATGAATTAGCTATATACAGCTGGCCTTTGCTTTTTTATTAAACAATGATAATTATTCCTAACATCAGAAAATAATCATGAGAACATAAAGTCTAACAAATCAGTACCCTCTGTGCCAGATAACATTCCCTTCATGGATCACAAATTGTATGTGATTATCTCATTCACAAGGTTCAAAATAAATTGCACACATGGATAATCTAACCCCAATGTCAACGGGTCAGTTTAAACACATACCCTTGAAGCCTGTAACAGAGGCAGGGGTCAGCATTAATATAAGGAGAATCCATTAACTGAGAAGAACACACACAACCATATTCAAAGACTACAATTGTGACAGCAATTGGTAAACTGAATATTTTTCAAAAAGTCTCTTTGTTCTTAATGGCACAAAAACCATTGTTGGTCTATAACACACTGTCACCATCATGAACAGCAGGAGTGAGTACTGGTGCATGCAAGGAATCAAAGGCTGTGATGAAAGGGTCCGTAATTAATAATAATTGCTTCCCAAGTGTCTATTTTACATAAAGATTCCACTTCATAAGGGACACATTCAAGACCACTGGATAGGCGTAATATTTTCACTGCGGGTGGTCCTCTCTTGGAATGCTATTCAAAAACTCTGCATGGGACTAGCAAAACATCATTAATAAGAATGATAGAAAAGAACTGTAGAGACCAAGCACACCTTGCCAAGGGCAACATCTTGCAACGCACCAGCAACAGTGAAAAAACAGCCCATGAAGCTTCTGAAGTGAACGTCTCCACCCAAAGACACACATTTAGTCAAATTTTTAAATTTAATGGGTGCCTTTTTGGAGGTGGTGACCAAGAGTGAGGATGACGCTTTGGGATACCTTACTTGCAGGATTT
>NW_012103976.1:492011-530060 GCF_000951045.1 Mandrillus leucophaeus
CTGGATTAAGCAATCTACTTTGACTTCTCCCTCTCCTGTACTTCCCATAATCAATCACTTAATCTGGCAGCTTCTATACAGATGTAGATCTCAAAGCTATCTGCTAGTCTCCATTTTTTCTGCCACACTACAAGTAAAGGTCTTCATCATTTGTCTTCTAAAACATCTCCTTTCCTCATTCTTTTGCCTCTTTAATATACTCTTTAATCACTAAAGAGGAATAATTTACTAAATCAAAATCATTGTTTTACTAAAATGCATGTCAGGACATATCATCCCATAAATGCAAGTCAGACACTTTAACAACCCCCAGTTTCCTACAGAATGTTCTGAACAGTTGAGCATGGAATTCAAGATGCTTCATTATCTGATCCCAATTTTTCCTTCTAGCTGTTTCCCCTGCATCCCTGCATACTTTTACAGTCATCACACCAAAACAGTCATCTCCATGTTTTCAAATGTTGTCATCTTCCCTTTCCTCCCCACCTACTGAACTTCCAACAAGCTGATTCAACTACTGACAACTTTCTGACCGTCTTCTCCAGTAGGCACGTGTCCCCCCAGCCACTCACATCCCCATCTACTGCCTTGGGTAGATCTGTCCTTTTCCCTGAACACCTCGAATATGCCTCCATTGTTATAGTAAAGTTTTCATTAAAGTTTAACCTCTACTTAGTCAAGTGCTAAAGGTTGTAAATTTTTGACAGCATTGCATATGAACCTTTGCATCTCTCATACAACAGTACAATGCTTGATAGGCTAAATGCAATGTGTTGTGGATGTGGGGTCTTAGAATGGGGAGGAACTCTTCAGGAAAAAAATGTGTTTTCTAGCCAAAAGTCAAGTCCAGATGTGGTGCAAATAAATACTCTTGCTCCATGATCAAAAATAAAAGATTACAAACAAGGACAAGTAAGCTTTTGACTCCTTCAAAATTCTAACAATATTACAGTACAGCATCAGCTACTTCACTCCTACTTGGAAACTGACAAATATGACTATGTTAAATTCAATTAGAATCAGGACCCAGAAGTGCTCCAATCCCTTTCTACTCTCATCCTCATCTATCTGACATATTTGGAAGAATCAAATAAGTGAAAGGTGGTTTCTGAACACAGTAAAACTTAGAAAAACAGAGCTCTCCCTTTGTTTTTTTTGTTTTTTTTTTTTCATCCTGCTGTGAATTTAAGAAAGAAAATAAGGTGCTACCAGGACTCACGCGATAGCCATTTCTTTCAGGTACATATTATAACATTCAGATGAAAGTTCTCTAATCACACACACAAACACACACACTGTGCCTCTAAAAACAAACATGGTGATTCTAAGCAAAGTCTCTCAGTTTCTGTGGGTCACTATTTCCTCATCTGTAAAATGAGTGGCTGAGGCTACCTGAGCACTAAACTTTAGTGAGCTTATTAAGCATCAGTTTACTGAAACTGGTGTTCACAATAATAAACACAAGGGAAGGCAAGATATTTAGTAACAAAAATTTAAGTATTAAATTATGTATAGCATATAATGTATTTATAAAGATAGCAAAAGAAACCAACATAATTTTGAAAGATTTTTAACAAAACTGAAAAATATTTTCATGGCCTTCAACAAGAAATTTCAATTAATAAGAACACTCCATCCCTACATGATATGGTTTGGATATTTGTCGCCTCCAAATCTCATGTTGAAGATGTTGGAGGTGGGGCCTAGTGGGAGGTACTGGCTCCTGGGGGCAGGTCCTTCATGAATGGCTTAGCCCCATCCCCTTTGCGGTAAGTGAGTTTTCACCCAAATAGTTCACATGAGATCTGGTTGTTTAAAAGAGTCTGGGACCTCCCCCTTCACTCTCATTCCCACCCTTGCCATGTGACACCCTGCTCCCCCTTTGCCTTCCACCAAGATTAGGAGCTTCCTGAAGCCCACACCAGAAGCTGAGCAGATGCCAGCGCCATGCTTCCTGTACAGCCTGCAGAACCATGAGTCAACTAAACATCTTTACAGATTACCCAGCTGCAGGTATTTCTTTGCAGCCATACAAGAACAGACAAACACAGAAAATTGGTACTGAGGAGTAGGGTGCTGTAAATGTGAAAGCAGCTTTGGAACTTGGTAATGGCCAGAGGTTGGAAGAGTTTGGAGGTCAAAGAAGAAGACAGGAAGATGAGGGAAAGTTTGGAACTCCTTAGAGACTGGTTAAACGGTTGGTGACCAAAACGCTGATAGAAATATGGACAGTGAAATCCAGACTAATGAGATCTCAGATGGAAATAAGGAAGTTATTGAAACTAGAGTAACGGTCACCCCTGTTACACCCTGGCAAAGAACTTGGCTTCACTGGGTTTATGCCCTAGGGATCTGTGGAAGTTTGAACTTAAGAGTGATGACCTAGGGAATCTGGCAGAAGAAATTTCTAAGCAGTAAGACATTCAAGAAGTAGCCTAATAGCTTCTGACAGCTTATAATCAGATAATGGGACCAAAGAATGACTTCAAGCTGGAATTTATATTTAAAGAGAAAGCAGTGACTGGACATGGTGGCTCATGCTATAAACCCAGCAATTTGGGAAGCCGAGGGGTGAAGATTGCTTGAACCTGGGAGTTTGAGGCTAGACCTGGCAACATAGTGACACTCCATCTTTACAAAAAAATAAAAATCAGCCAGGCATGATGGTACATCCCTGTAGTCCCAGCTCCTCAAGAGGCTGAGACTGGAGAATCTCTTGAGCCCAGAAGGTTGAAGCTGCAATGAACCATGATCACACCACTGCAGTCCAGCCTGACTGACAGGGCAAGATCCTGTCCCTAAATAAATAAATAATAGGAGGAGAGCATAAAAGTCTGGAAAACTTGCAGCCTGGCCCTGTGATCGAGAAGGATTCCAAGCACACTGAGGAGCAACCACCTGCTAGAGAGATTACTATGACTAAAAGGGTGCCAAGTGTTACTATCTAAGACAATGAGAAAAAGGCCTAGAAAGCATTTCAGAAATCTTTGAGGCAGCCACTCTCATCACAAACCCAGAGGCCTAGAAGGAAAAAGTAGTTTCAGGGGCCAGGCCCATGGCCCCACTGCCCTGATCAGCCTTAGGACACTGCTCTCCACATTCTGGTTCAGGACACCACTTTAGAGAGGGTCAGCCATTAGCGTTGGTGGCTGCCATGTGGTGTTAAGCCTGTAGGCCTATGGAATGCAAGAGTGAAGGAGGCTTGGTGGCTTCCACATGGATTTCAGAGGGTATATGGGAAAGCCTGAGTGTCCAAGCAGAAGCTTGCTGCAGAGCCTTTACTAGGGCAGTGTGGAGGGAAAACGTGGGGTTGGAACCCTAATACACAGTCCCCCCAGGGCACTGCCTAGTGGAGCTGTGACAAGGGGGCTGCCGCCCTCCAGTCCCACCTGCAGTAGATACAGTGGTGGATCTACTACTGAAAAAGGATGATTGTGTTTTATAACATGAGAAGGACATGAGGTTTGCGGGGGCCACATGCAGAAAGATATGGTTTGGATATCTGACCCCTCCAAATCTCATGTTGAGATGTGATCCCTAATGTTGGAGATGAGGCCTCATGGGAGGTGTTGGATCATGGGGGTGGATCCCTCATGAATGGCTTAGCACAAACCCCCTTAATGTTGAGTGAGTTCTTGCTCAGTTAGTTTACGCAAGATGTGGTTGTTTTAAGAGTCTTGGACCTCCCCCTTTGCTCTCTCATTCCTGCTCTGGCCATGACACACCTGCTCCCCCTTTGTCTTCTGCTATGATTGGAAGCTTCCTGGGGCCCTCACCAGAAGCTGAGCAGATGCTGGCACCATGCTTCCTGTACAGCCTGCAGAACAGTGAGCCAATTAAACCTCTCTTCATAAACCACCCAGTCTCAGGTATTTCTTAATGTAATGCAAGAGCAGACCAACACACTGTCACACCACTCAGTTAATCAGGGTATTATTGTGAATATTAAAATATTACACTAGTCTTACAGAGTGTAGAATAGTAACAGACTTTGTATGAGCTGTGGGGCCTTGGACAGGTCACCTAACCTCCACTTCATTACATGAAAAATAGGAATAATTCCTGCCTCATGGTAGGGAACAGGTAAGGTTACAAAGACTGAATGAGATAACGTACATGCGATGCCTATAAGACAGCAGTTACTAAACAAATATTAGGTGTTAATTACCCTTTCTCCACCATCTCCAGGAAAGTTCAATAGGACATTCTGACAACACATAATTGGAAGTTACCTCTCAACTGTATAATGCGCTCCTTTATTTTTCATCATTCAACGTTCTCTCATAATGATGAAATATTTTTTCACCGATAGCACTTGCTTCAAAGTCACTTACCTCCTCTACTTACTGGATGACAGGATGATGATATCATTTTTAAAAGGCCGCAACAAATATATTCATTAAAACAGTTCTGACATAAGTTTTGGCTTAAGTTGTACACTGGCAGATAAAATAAAATCAGGGATATCTGACAATGACTTTGGGTAGCAGAAATGCTATAGAGAGGCGAAGGCCTTGACCTGCCTACTCTCTCCCCAGCACCAGGCAGGATACCCTATTTTAGGAAGGGAAATCTATCATTTTCTTAAATAATGCTTTCCAATCTTTAAATGCCACTCTGTTTGCATCTATTTAAGCAAAGCTGACCTTTTTAAAATCCTTACTGGAAATGACGAATATCGTTAGAAAATTCCATTCTATGAAATTCTTGTTCATTTCATGAAATCACGCCTTTGGTCTTGGCCCATTTAAGTTTAAACGAACAAAGCAGAGTAGGAGGGGCTAAAGCCTCCTGGCTGGAGAGGTGCTGAGAGACAGGTTCTGTTGCAGGCACTGAAATAAGCCCAGTCTGTCAGACCAAAGGCAACATCCAAGGAGACAACAGCAGACAGCTGGTAGAAGTCTCACTGACCGCCAAGAGTCAGGGGAGACACCAGGTTGGAGGCCAAGGGAGTATTCAGTGCCTCTCCTCCAGGGACAGGTAGAAATGTCCTCACCCAAAGGCCACATTCAGCCCACGTGGGAGAGGCCCACAGGCTCCATTCTCTAGGCTGGGATTTAGAGGCAGGGGTTGGTGTCGGAGGATGGGAGTTGATGGGAGGAGACAAGGTATTTATTCTCATGTGACTGACCTAATGAACAGGAAGCATGATGCGGAGGCAGACAGGGTTAAAGAGGGGCACTTTGATCTCAAAAACAATATCCAAAGTAGGGCACAGAGTCAGAATTGACTAATCAGCAAGGACACTGCAGATCCCCAGAGTGATGACACGGAGCTCCGTAAGCCCCACCTCCTCCAGTGCCATTCGTTTCTAGCAAGGATAACACAGCTCAGAGAATAAGTGTGTAGATAAGAGCAGTTAGTGAAAGTCAACAATGTGCCCCTGCTCTAGGCAGTGGGAAATTAAAGACAGAAGGACAACTGTCTGCCTCAAGAAGCTCAAATCTGGAAGACAGGGTGAAAAGTACTGATTATATTGAATGTGAGGAGTGCCAGGCTGCAAATGGTCTCTGCAGACTGTGAAGTGCAGAGAAGGCCAACTAACCTACATCTGGTTGCGTCAGGAAAATCTTCTCAACTCTTATTATTAATAATGTGTTTTATTGAATTAAATCCTTGGGGAGTACTATGGCAGTCCCCAACTCTCCCGCCCCTAAAGAGAAAACATTTCTTTTGTCTTTTTTATTTTTAAACATTTAAGAAAATCCTTGCCACCCTTTACTGAATGAACACCCTCTCAATTCTCTCACAGCATTGCTGAATCAGACAACTGGTGCTGCATTCCACCCACAAGACTAATGAGCTTCCAGCTGACGATGGCATCAGAACCCCACACATGAGAAAAGGCACTTGGCAATCTATCAACATGGTAACTATCTGATCTACCAGGTCATTTCCTAGGCAAAAGTTCATGTGAGCTCCAAATCAACATTAATAATAAGTTAACAAATACTTCCTGTTATCAGCAAACTGCTTGCTTTGCCAAAATGTAGTGCTTCAATGAATTAAATGAATGACTTCCTCTTCACAATTCTTTTATGCGACAGGATTTATTGCATCCTTTCTACAGATGAGAAAACTAAGATTCAGAAAGTTAATTAATTTTCTTGAAGTTATATAGCTAGAAAGCAGGGAACCAGAAATCAATTCCTGTTCTGTTTGTTTCCCAAGCCTGTGGAAGTCTAAAAACCTGCCTCTCACCTACAGTCTTATTCCTTTGCAGATTATTCACTGCCTTGGAGTGTTCAAGCACAATCTCCTTTGGGTTATGCAAATTCTCTAACATGATGTAGTTCTGGCTATTTTCAAAGCAGTTTGTCATATCCTGTATAACTAGACCTCTATGAAACCTCAAGACTCCCTGCTGACTGCAGTGTTAGGTCTTACATGGCAAACAGGACTGACCCTTCCCCATCCAGCCCCTGGTGAGCTTTCTGGCCTCCTCTCTGGCCACTGTCCCATCACCTTCCTCTGCATTCTTCACTCTATGCAGGAGCCAGCCCGTGTCCACATCCATGGTGCTCCCTCTAATCAAAGGCCTTTCCTACTACTTTTTTGCCTGATAAATTGACTCACCTATTCAGGGCCCAAGTCATCCACTTCTAGGATGCTTTGTCTGTCTCCTTCCCACTCCCCATGCCCCTCTGTATGTCTCACTCTGCTTTTAGAATGCCAGTGCAGCAGTACTCACCCACCCTGTATTATTGTTTATTTGTCAATCTCTCCCTAAACCCTTTCTATCCAAGCTGTGGCCCATGGACCAGCAGCATTGATGTCTCCAGGGAATCCTGAGTCGTCCCCAAACCTACAGCATCAGAATTGACATTGTTAATAAGATCCCCACAACTTATGTGCACTTTGGACTTTGAGGAGAAACTCTCTCAGTGTCTGAAATTTGGGAAGAGAGGAGTGGTATTTGGTTTGTTTGTTCTGAATATTTTTAAGAGACAGGGTCTTGTTCTGTCACCCAGGCTGGAGTGCAGTGGTGTAATTTTGCAGCCTCAAACTCCTGGGCTCAAGTGATCCTCCTTCCTCAGCCTCCCAAGCAGCTGGAATTATAGGCACAAGCCACCATGTCTGCTGTGTTTGTCTGTTTGGCAGAAACAGGATCTTGCTATAATGCCCAGGCTGGTCTTGAACTCTTGGCCTTCAGTGATCCTCCCACCTAGGCCTCCCAAAGTGCTGGGGATTACAGGTGTGAACCATGGCACCAGGCCAGGAGTGGCATCTTATTTATTCTCAGAACTTACCCCAGGACCTACCACTGAGTGACTACTCTGTAAATATTTCTTGAATCAAAGTGAACATGGGCTTTCACTTGATTCTCACAACAATCCTCTGAGTTAGAGACTATTATCTCTATGTAATAGATGAGAAAACTGAAGCTAGAGACTTTTTAAAAATTTTGCTAAAACTCACACATAGTCAATAATTAGCAGGATGAGGGTCAAATCTTCTAATTTCAAGGTCTGTATTATTTTCATTTCTCTAAACTATTTCCCATGCATTATAAATAAGAATATTTACGCAATAACTCACACAATATGCATTTTAGCATAAGAATATTGCTCAGGCAGGATTAGCAGCCACTTTGCTTTCATGTTCATGAAGTGAATGCACCCTTTCATTCCTCTAGGTAGGAATATCCACCCAGCATGAGTGGTGCATTGTGTGCAGTACTAAACATGGAGAGGAAAATGAATCGAATCAGCTCCTGCCCTCATGGAGATACCAACAAATAAAGAGTAATCCTCTTCCAGTGTGAGAAGAACCACGCCTTGTGTGTGGGTGTGTGTGTATGGGTGTGTGTGTGTATACTGTGTGTATAAAATAAAGAGAAAAACATGAGTAATGGCACTTTACCCAACCAATGGCACCTGCTGCAAAACAAAATCTGGTAAGGTAAGATACAGAAAAAGACCCACCAGAGCGCCATTCAGTTTTCAATGCTTCAAAGATTTACACACTCTTCCTATTATCATTAATGGCTATTATGACCGTAATCAGTCCCCACGCACCAAGGGGAGAATAAATTCCTCACAGAGGGGAAATAGAGGGTATTCAAAGGAAAAAAATATTTTACGCAGAAAGCTGATGCCTGCTAGTTGATAATGAATGCAGTAGGAGTAATAGTAATTTGTTTAAATTCCTCATTAAATGAGTCATAAAGGTCATGGGGCAATACTAGAAACACACACACGTGCACGCACACACACACACACACACAGCATCTCTGAATTATCCAGCAAAGCAACAATGTTAAAAATCGATTTTTTAAAAAATTAGAGCTAAATATATTAAAAATTAAAAATCAGGATTAAACGAAAAATAAAAGGGAACTGGAATTCCAACAACTTTAAATTATAAAGATCATATAAAAGCAGAAAAGTAGAAGAATGGATCAAATAAGAAAACCCTTCTGTGACAGTCCACGCTGCCCCAAGTCACTAAATCTGCAGTTGACAGAAACAAAATACAGAGATAGATCTTGTGCACCAGAAAAAAGCAAACATATTCCTAAGTGACCAGAATACATGAGTCTGGTGGGTTGATAAGTGACTTACACAGATCAAATAGGTGTTAGATAATGAGACAAGGGAGCGAAAATATTCTTAGAGGGTAAAAGCTCACAAGTCAGCAGTATAGAGGCATTCTCAAGAGCAGAATCGTTGCATATTTTAATACCTTCTTGGCTAATAAGGATAAAACCGACAGGCAAAGTGAAAATATGGGACTTGGAACGTAATTTCTACTTCCCTGGGAGCAGCATTTCTTAGGGTGATTGGGAGGCGTTTGCTCCTCATCAGATCTTTATTAATCCATTGTCATGTCTCTGTGTTTTATTATTCCTGCCAGGGTAACAGATTATCTTCATGCTTTCAGGTCATAAAGTATACCAGTTAACTCAGGGGATTGCAAACAAAATTAAGAATGAAGTATGGCATGTTCCTTTTCTTCTCAGAGCCTCTGCTTTTTCCCCTGTAAAATGAGGCTAATCGACGCTATCCCCTAGGGCGGTTATGTAAGAGAACAGACACTTGTTGTATAGCCCCCAAAGGTGATAAAAATGGCGTAAGCCTCCCAGTATCATGTTGGGTCCATGGTGAACACTCAGTAAACATGAGCTGCTATTATCATTGCACTGGAAGGCTTCCCACCATCGAGAGTCATTAAATCCAGGAGATTGGGAGCTGTTTTCCTCTGCAGCATTTTATTTTGTGTTCAAAAGAAATACAGCACAGATTTGGCCAAATCAGCAGACAAATTGTCAAGACCAGGAACAAAGTCTGTTTAGCACACTCTGAATATAGCACCTAACACACAATTATAAATATAGAGTGCTTAATGGGGAGTATTTGATTTAAAAAATGGTAAAATCTATTGCCAAGATTAAATGAGGTGACCTCTTTGGAGTCCTTCCAATAGAGGCAATAAAGAAAAAAAAAGAACATAAATATGTACGTGTCTCTCTAGCTCAAACCCATCTGGCCGATGATATCCATACTGGGCCAGAGCAACCAATATGTGCATCTTCATATTTCTAAACTTCAAACAACGGCCCATGCAGTACAAAACCCAAGAGCACTAAAAATGCCCTTTGACTCTGCTTGTGATACGCCATCTGTAGCCACCATACCCAGAGGAGAACTGTAGATCAAAAAGAATTACTGCGGTGCCAAAGAGACTCCCATAAAATTGTGCTACGCTATTATACCATTTTGGTTGCCTTTGGGAAATATGTAAGTCAAAAGCATCTAACCATGGGTAAATAAAGTCAGTTTGAACTTAAGAAAATAGAAAAGCTGATGGAAGAATAAGTTTGCTCATTTAAGTGGTCTTTTATGTAAAAGGGTTAAGAACACTACTTCTACCTTCTGCCAATGAGCTATGTTCTTCTGAAAATTGGGGCAGTATACTAATTCTGATGTGACAAAATTTTAAAATGCTAGTGGGGCAAGGTTCTGTAAACTCTGTCTCTATACCTTACTATGTCTTGCTATTGTATAGTAAGCATCATTCAATAAGAAGTAAAATAAATATAAAGGGCAACAAATCAAAGATTGAATTCTCACAGAGTGGTGGCTCTGGATGAGTGGCAATCCCCAGGCATAAACGTCTACATTCCAATGCTCTAAGAATGGAAGGCTGATCTCCAAAGATCAAAATGACCATTGTTGTTTAAAAACTACCATTTCCTTAGAATAAAAAACAAATGGTCCTGAAATAAGCTTGCCATCTGTATCATCTTATATCCAGGAGGACAATAAGCCAAGAAAGGAAAAAACAGAGAAAAAAGCGGTTGAATTGGAATATATTTCATCATAGAATGATAGTGTACTCTTAAAAAAAATCCAGTCTAGTTCAAAGAGAACATCATTTCTAAACATTATAGGCAAAAAGAAAGGTTTTTAAAATTTCATTTTGTGTTCCAGTTTACTGCAAATTACATATGACAATACAGTTCTTAAATAGTACAAAATGAATCTCCAACTTCAATTTTGGTGCTGTGGTTTTTATATTTGTGTAGTTGTTAAAATAAGATGGAATGTTGGCATAACTATCAGACAGCAGAAAACAAGCTGCTGAATGAGGAGGGAAAGGACCAAAGAAACAGTAGAGAAGGGATTTGTAGTTTGAAAGGAATTTTGGTGCCAATGGTGGGGATTTGTTGTACAGTCTGCATTAACTGGGTTATTTCTGAATGAACATTTATTATAACAGAACATTCTACGTATAATTTCGTAAAACTGTAAATTCCTGGCAGAGTCACTTTGAAAGTATGAGGCTGTCAAGCCCTTCTTTTGAAAATCTGAGAACTATTTGCATGAGAATTATCACTCTGAAGCAAGCAAATTCCAGTGCTGTTGACTCACTGCCTCAGCCACCTACACTAGGGCTCCCAGGCAGAATGGGTTCCAACACACTGTACGTGGGGATTCCAGGACCCACCAGTTCATGGGCATCACATGGGAAATAACAACAGGAAGAAACTCTGTTGCCAAATAGACACCAAATCAACAGAAAAACAGTAAGGCCATTTTGTTTAGGGTTTAACCGGATTTTTAAACTATTATGCCCTAGGATCTATCTGAAACACAGACTCAAACAAATGAAGAAAGGACTTTTAGGAACTTGAAAAACCATGTATACTTATTATGGCAAGTATGTGCCTCTCAAGTTCAACATGTCAAACACATGATTTCATCCTGTTGGAAAAAATAACAAAAAGAAAAAGGAGGTACAAGTCTTCATACAGAACTCTCAGACCCTCGTCAAGAGGTTGGAAATTGTATTTAGCTGTACGGAACAGAGGAATACATGACTGCTAATTTTCTAACCCATTCATTTTTGTGAAATTCTAATAAGGCAACTGGATTTTTCTAGTTGCTAGACGTCAAGCATCATTTTGAAATATTAATCCTTAGAAAGCAGAAACCATGTCTAAATGACTCTCAGTATACATCGTCTATTGTAGCATCACTTGTAAAGGGTTACTGAGATTGACGAAGTAAAATAAATGGTGAGTTCAGTTGGGCGCTGTGGCTCTCCCTTGTAATTCTAACACTTTGGAAGGCTGAGGTGGGTGGATCGCTTGAGCCCAGGAGTTCGAGACGAGCCTAGGCAACATAGGGAGATCCGGTCTCTACAAAAAATGAACTGAGCATGGTGGTGTGTACCTGTAGTCCCAGGTACTCAGGAGGCTGAGGTGGGAGGATCACCTGAGCCCAGGAAGTCTAGGCTGCAGTGAGCCAAGATTGCACCACTGCATTCTAGCCTGGGCAACAGAGCAAGACCCCGACTCAAAAAAAAAAAGAGTTTGCTTTAAAGGACATTGTAGGAAAATCGAAAGTGATCTCTACTGGGGGGAATTCATCTAAAACCCAGGTTAAACCCGATTTCTACCACTATCTGGCTGTTAATCCTGGACAAATAATAATACTTAATGTCTCTGTGTCTTGATCTCTTCGGCCTTAAAACCAGGTTTCTAATCACACATGCCTCCCAGAATAGTGAGAAAATAATGTTAAAAGCATTTAGACGGTGGCCTTTCACATAGTTAGGCACTGAATAAATGTTATCCAGGGTTTTTTTTTTTTTTTTCATTTTTGTTTTTGTCTTTTGCTAACATCAAAGAACATTACAATGATTGAAAAGGTTTTCGCAGAGATAGAGCATTTATCTGTCCCAAACACAGATCAGAAGGCTCCAAAGTTCAGGCACAGAATTAAGCAGGAATATATCCTTGTTTCTTTTATTCCCGCTTAAAAACATTTTCAAGACAAGAGAATAATATTCCTCTTCAAAATTTCTTACAAAATCTCAAATTTCAAAAGAATAAAGTGACAAAGAAAACATTAGTATTTTTTCTGATAGCCAATATATCGTCAAAATTTTAAATTCTGTATTTTATCTGACTAATAAACTTACTTGCTCCATATTATAAGACTATAAGCATAGGAAAATAGAAAATGAGCACAAAATCAAATCCATACGTTGAAATTATCAAGGAAGTTACAAGTAAACAATCTTTCAGAGCAAGATCTAACAGACTTTTTCCATAGAAATCCAAATGGTAAACTTTTAGGCTTTGTGAGCCACATACGGTTTTCTTCTTCCTCTTCCTGTATCTCTCCCTTCCTCTCCTCTTCTACCTTTTCCTTCCTCTGCTCTTCCCTCTCCTCCTTTAACAACTCTGTGAAAACACATAAGCCATTCCTAGCTCTGTGGCCAAACAAAACCAGGCTTCAGGCTAGATTTGGCCCCAGGGCATAGTTTCCTACCCTTGTTATACAGCAGGGATGGGCAAACTACAGAACAAAGGCCAAATCCTGCCCGCAGCCTATTTCTGTAAATAAAGTTTTCTTGGAACACAGCCGTTCCCATTCACTTACAAAGTATCTATTGCTGCTTTCCCACCCCAAAGACAGGGTTGAGCAGTTTTAACAGAGACCCTATGGCCCACGAAGGCAAAAGTATATACCATCTGGCCCTTTACAGAAAAATGTTTGCCAATCTCTGATCTAGAGTAATGAGAATGCTTTGTTACTATCACTCTTCTCTATCCCTTTCCACTATAGGAAGAGCTAGAACAAGTGGTCTTAGTTACTTTATTGGGAGTTATTTTTTCTTGCCAATGTTAAATACCATGGAAACCAAATATTATAAATTTTGTATGTGAAAGTGTTAGGTAGAGAAAACTTCCAGACATCCACATGTTTCTTTAAATGGGTTGCATGTATTTTCATAGTCTTTGTAACAGCAGAGAATAGGAAATACTACTTCTTAAAAAATGTTGAAAGAGAACAATATGAAGTGGAAACATCCAGAAAAGAAAAATAGAATATGATATAGAATATAAACTTAGGCAGAAAAAACACCCTTTTGTGGTATATGAATGTTGGCTGAGCTTGCATGGTGCCTGAGAGAACACGGTGGCTCACTTTATTCAGGACAATGACCTATTCAATTCTGAAAATATTGCTTCTACCTATCCATTTCAATTTAGTATATAAAAAGGTATAAAGCTACATAAACAGAGCAAAGCACCATATATATCTGCCTATATAAATAAAAAAAAATCTAACCCAAATCAAATCATTTCAAAAAGTCACATTTCTCAATTAGCTTTCCCTCAATTCTGTAAGCAGAATATTTCATCCTAGAAATTAAACTTGGAAAGCACTGTGAAATTGTTTTTACATGTACTTATATTTCACTTTTTCTCTGCATGATGCATAACTCAAAAACTCCTTCCTGCCCATCTCAGAAGCTCCAGGCTCTGGCTCCTTTCACCCCCACATCCTCAAATGTTCACACTGTCCAGTTTAGGTGGAGGCCAGTGCTACCTCCAGAGATGGACTCTTGCTTTGCTTTCCAGCAGCAGACCAGAATTTGAGTTGATCATATCCAGTGACTTCAACCCTAGAGCTCAGGATTCGACAAACACAGAGGGATTTCTACTGAACTTTCATCTACACTCCTCAATCATCCATCCTCCAACCTGAGCAGTTAACCATTTTCATTGCTGCTTAAAATCATTTCCCATACTGGTTCTCTTTACTGTTGGAAGTTGAAAATCCTAGCAGAATAAGATCCATGAGGGCACAGACCATTCCTGCCCTGCTCATCAATGTATCTTTGGCCTTAGCTTAGTTTCTGGCACACAATAGAGGCTTAGTAAACATGGATGGATGGATGGAAGGATGGATGGATGGATGGATGGATGGATGGATGGATGGATGGATGGATGGATAAAAACTGCAAACATCTGAATTGTGCTTGGTTTCTAAACTATACAGGACTTATCCACAAATGTCTTTGCAAACCTATTTGAACAGTTAAAACATAGTGGTTTTGAAGTTCATAAATATAAGGGATCTATTAGCAATGAGTGATGGCAAGGACTTCAGCAAGCACAAATAGGCTAGATAGCCAGGTCTTGGAATCCATCAAACTATTGCTTTCATTTTCAAAAGGAGAAAATGTTAGTTTTTGGAAACACAGGTCAATAATTTTATGTTGAGAACCTGAAAAACCTGCAAATGGCATTATTAACCAGATGTCCTAAAAAACTTACTCAAGAAAAAGTAGATTACCAGCAAGCAACACTACATCACTAAGAATAAACTGCATTAAATTCACCTCAACTTTGGTTTTGATAAGAAAATGCTACAGGTATAAAGTGTCTTCATTTTTGCAAGATATTTGATGAATTAAGATTCTTTATGATTGACATGGAAAACTCAAGTTTGGATGACAGGATAGTAAGGTGTATTCAAACTATTGAAAAATTATCACTAAAGGGTGCTATTAATAAATTAGTATCTTCACTTTCCTACATATACAGAGTGCCCAACTAGAACCAGCAGAAATAAGTGGTAGGCACAAGCTCATCTGGAAAATTATGAAAATGTTAACAATTTGAAAGGTTGTAAAATGGATGAAACAACTTCTGAACTCTTTAAGCACCTGTTCAAGCACATGGTGACTCTGACTGTCCAGAAGGAACAATTTAGAATAGTGGGAGAAAAAGGAATTCTTACATACTTTTCACTTCAAAATTCGAAGAGTCTAAGAAATATCTATATATACAAGGGAAATGATGGCCTAAGGAAAAGTCATATGGGCAGGTTCTGACTCCAAGTTAGCTTTTCAAGCTTAATCTTTCTTTACTCTTTTTAAATTTATTTTATTGGATTAATGTATTTATTTTTAGAAACAGGGTCTTGCTCTGTCACCCAGACTGGAGTTCAGGGGCACAATCATAGTCACCGTAACCTAGAACTCCTGGATTCAGGCAATCCTCTCTTGAATAGCCAGGACTACAGAAGTGAGCTATCACTTTAGATTGTAAAATCGTTACATTTTTTGTAGAGACAGGGTGTCACTATGTTGGCCAGGCTGGTGTTGAACTCCTGGACTCAAGCATCTTCCAGCCTTGCTGTCCCAAAGTGCTGAGATTACAGGCATAATCCACTATGCCTGGCTAATTTATGTAATTTTTACATATCCAGAAGGATTCATTAAAAGCATGGCAAGAAAAGAGGATGTGGGAGTAAAATAATAGAGTGTTATATAATAGAATATAAAACAGAATGATAATCTTATAAATAAATTATATATAATTTATATATTAGAATTACATATAGAATGATAATCAAAGAACTAAGTAAGACGATTGCCATTCAATTAGCATTTGCAGCAACAATGATTTAATCGTGAGTATAGCTCTGGTAGATATAAAGTAGTTGTATTTTAAGTATTAATACTATCAACAGTCAGTATGGGGCAACAGTGTGCGCATGTGAGTTCATGTGAGTGAATGTGTGTGTGTGTGCTTGGGCATGCATGTGTGTGTTTTTCTCCTAAATATTTAAGGCAAAAGCCTAAAGTAAATGAGGTTATTTCTTGAAGATGAATGTTCAAAGTAAGAAGAACCCTGTAATTTCTTTTACCCATGGATAACATTCTTTATCTCCCCATCCAGTCAGATTCAGTAAGCAAGAATCCTTAATTTCCATTAGTCTAACCACTACTAGATTGAAAGTGTAAAAAACAACAATAAACTAACCACTTCATGTAGTTCAGGTTTTAGACAAGCTTATTCTATTTAGGAAATGTTGAAAGATGCCTCAAACCACAAATCAGGCTTTATTTCAGCAGATGTTTGTGACCACGTATTGATAACAATAGGAGGCAGCCAAATGCCTAGACAGATAGGGCAGGTCCCTGGTGAAAACCCATCTCCAAGCCAAAGACAGTTTAAAGCCTGAAAGCCAAGCTACAAGTTACATCCTCGGACCAGATTGAGAACTTGTCTTCCTGTTTGATGCACTTTCCTCTGATTGATCCCCACCCTTCACCTATTTTACATATCCCTGCCCTCTCCTAATTGGTCTTCTACACCATCATACCCAACTTTGAGTGGTGTCTTCACCTTAACCTTTTGCCTATGAAGACCCCAAACTCAGTCGGTAGAGAAGGAGACGGCCTGACTTCGGGGAGGTGACGGCCTGACATCAGGGAAGATGACCTGCCCCTCCCGTCCCCTCTCCAGCTGAGAACTGTTTTCATCACTCAATAAAACTATCCACCTTCACCATCCTTCAACTATCTATGTACCTCATTCTTCTTGGACACCGAACAAGAGCTCAGGACCCACTGATAGCGAGTATCCAGAAAGGCTGTCACACCGGCCCTTTGCCCTTGACAGCAGAGGGCAGCCACCCCACACAACAAGGCAAGAGGCCAATTGAGCTGCTAACACACCACTGTCAAGGAAAAGGGAAATTAAAGAACAACGGAAAAACCTCCCCGGGAACTTTGGGATCATGGGCACTCTCACATGGGAGCCGCCACATTCCTCTCAAGGTGACATGCCTGGTCTGGCTACAGGCCCTGCATAGAGCTTGCTCCTGTGTCAGCACCCAGAGTGGTTGGCCGGATCCTACACTTGCTCGCTTACGTGCTGCCTCCTGCAAGGGGTTGAATGTGAAGAGCCAAGTAGAGGGGGCTCCCCGACATGAGTCTGGTGAAGGGACCGAGAAAAATCCTGCATTGATATGTCCAAGGTTATAAATATGACAATTAAATCAGGGCAAAGGACATGAACTGGCCAAGGATATTATATCACAGGACAAGAATCTCCTAGAATTGTAGTTGTGTCCTACATAAGTAGTAATCAAATAGCAACACAGAAAACTTTCATAAAAATACTCTAAAGACACCTAATATTGCATACAATCAAATACAAAATAAAGCATTTAAGATAGAACAATCTAAAGAGTTAGTCATCTATGACTCAGAGCTGCAGTGGTATTTTTTTAAACTATGTGTGTTTGTGTGTGTCACAGTCCCCAATGAGAATCAGTCTGAGACTTCTTTCCAGAAACACATACACATACACAAATGCAGGACCCAGGCATAGATCTTCTATGAATGTATGTATAAAGCCATAATTCAGAGGTTCCAGTCCTATTCTCAATAAAGGGTATTATACAGTACCTCCATCTCCTATTACTCAAAAACCTCTCTTTAAGAAGTAAAAGCTTTCTCCCTAATTGCTGTGGCTTTTGAAAAGGAAAACACACCACAGTCCAATTTTCTGTGCAAAGTAGGCTTGGCCACCCATCTTCCTTCTGCTCATACCTAAAATGTGTTGGCGGTTCTGCGTCTCCTCCACTCTTGCTGCCTGCCTCTCCTGTCCTCTGTTTCATTTAATCACCACTTTCCACTTTAAGGCTCAGTTGTTGCACAAATAGCCAGATCTTAACCTTCTGACTTTGCATACCCAAGCCATCAAAAACTGGTAGAAAAAGCCATCTTTCTCCTAAGTAGAAGGATTTCTGGATTTGTGAGATACCAGTCAATGACCATTAGCTTCTCATCCAAGTCAGCCAGTCACATGGTCTTTGGGTCACGAGGCTGAGGGCAAGGGGATCAGAATTCATAGGAAAGTAATGAATAATGTTATTGAGGTTAAAGGTGAGATACACAATCTAATATCTGATGATGGCAAATTTCCTAGCTTATTTCCACATAAAGAAGAAACAACCAGGATTGAAACTGAATGTACTGCATACTGTTTTGTAACCTAGCCAACGCCGTAACTTCTATTGTGTTTTGAAGATTGGTAAAAATGTATGGTGTAGGATTCTAGATACAACAGTATTTTAGATACAAAACACATTTGATAGAGATTTTCCCCTATCAAAATAGGTGAAAATGTGGAATAGAGATTCATTCTTGTGTCAATACTCCTATTCCTACTAAGCAATAAAAACTAGGTGAAACAAATTAATTCCTGAAATAGATTTTACAATTTAAATGAGTATATATCAATAGGTTTTAGCCTTCAAAAGGAAGGCATCATTTTTTATGTATGGTTTTAAAAAGAACTGCTCACATGGAGTTTGTTCTGGGACCAGAAAAATACTTGGAAGATCTTAATGAAAATATAGAATAAAGAAAACTATTTTAAAAGAACAATAATCATCAAAATAGATTAAAATTTATGAATGCATGTCCACATCTAAGGAAAAGCGGCCACAGTTGTAAATAGAAATTTTCTGAGCTTGAAGGTCAGAACTTTAAATGCCCTTCTTTTACATGGTATAACTTTTTACAAAATACTTTCGGTTTAAAGTTACAAGTTTTTAAATTGCAGTGTATCTTTATTCTACTTTGCCCCACACAAAAGGGATTGGAAATAATCTTGCATCTAGGAAAAATAACTAAAGAAAAAAAGAAATAATATTGCATCCAGTAAATTCCTTCCTATATTAATATTTATGAGTAGGCTAATAGTTAATCATTTTGAAACTTTATAGGAGATACTTATAAAATATAAAAAAGGAACCTTGAAATATTTTTCCTCTATTTATTATTTTTGAAATATTTTTATAGAAAAGGAAGCTTGAAATATTTTTCCTCTATTTATTATTTTTGAAATATTTTTATAAAAAAGGAAGCTTGAAATGTTTTTCCTCTATTTATTAGTTTTGAAATATTTTTCCTCTATTTATCATTTTCGCAAACCATATGTCACCAGGTTTACATATGGGTCCAAGGCACCTTCTCTCACCATTCCAGAGAAAAATGAAGTGTCTCCCAATAGAAGCTATATACCTTCACTATAATTCATCTGTGTGTCAGATAGGGAAGGGGCATATTATAATGGGAAGGAACAGCTTTGGATGCACCTGCTCCATATTTGAATTCTAGCTCAGCCAGTAGCCTGCTGCATACTCGGCTACTCTAAACCTTCTCTAAACCTCGGCTTTCACATCTGTGAAACAGGGCTCACACGATCTTAGAAAGATACAGTGAAGATGACAAATAAACATGTTCCACCTATGGTGTGTAAACAATAGGTCACATTTCATATTATCTGGAGTATTCATTAATTGATTATTCAATGATTTTTGTATGTTTCAATCTTGTTCTCCTAGCTGCACTGCAGAGCAAGGTGCTGCATCCATAGTTAGCTGGATGACAAAATACTGAGATTTCTGCAAATTGAGACTGATGTACAAGAGGCTGGATGTGCAAGGCAAGTGTACAGGCAAGAATGAGGGAGTGTGGTTCCTTCATCAAAAAACAGGTGGGGCCAGGAGTGGTGGCTCACACCTATAATCTTAGCACTTTGGGAGGCCGAGGTGGGTGGATCACCTGAGGTCCAGAGTTCGAGACCAGCCTGGCCATCATGGTGAAACCCCATCTCTACTAAAAATGCAAAAATTAGCTGGGTGTGGTGGCATGTGCCTGTAATCCCAGCTACTCAGGTGGCTGAGGCATGAGAATCACTTGAACCTGGGAGGCAGAGGTTGCAGTGAGCCAAGATAGCGCTACTGCGCTTAGGCTTGCACGACAGAGGAAACTCCATCTCAAAAAAAAAAAAAAAAAAAAAAACAGGTGGGTCTAAGAAATTTCCATTCTGTTCCCTGCCATCCCTCTCCTCTGTCTTTGTTATAGGATACCTCATCAAATGAAAACACAATGATGACCACATACACAGGTAACCAGAGCTATACTACCTTTCCTGGGAATAGCAGAGCACAGATGTAAAGACTGAAAGATGACGTGTCATATCCTTGTTTGTGATTCAGCTAATGCCCACAGGAAAATCATTTCTGAAGCAATTTGTACCCTTACTTGTATTTCAGACTTTAGCGCACAGTTAAGGAATGATTTTTAATACATTTTCCTCCAGGCTACTAGCAATTCTTTATCTATATTAAAATTAAAGACTAGCATTAAAATTAAAAACTAGGATCATGAAAATCCACAAATAGTCATAAGATACCATTTTAGTCACAACGCCTTGCTAATTTACTATGAAATCTCTATGTTTCAGAATTAAGAAGTCCAGTGGCCACATTTATTTTTAGCTTCATTTTCATTCTAAAAGGCCTAGCTTTTAGTAACAAGCGATAACACTGTGAATCAGGCAGTGAACTAAAGGAAAAGCAGCAGCAAAGAAATGGGGTAGCAATCTGCCAGTCAAAAAGTTCAACATTCGGAAGTGGGAAAGACGTGGGAAAGACATGGGACAGCTGGGGAGTGGGGAGCTCCTTCCGCCGTGGGGTCCGGTTCGCTTCCGCCCGGGTGTGCACAGTTACTCCTTATGTCTCACTTCTAGTCACAGGACAGCCCTGGTGCAGACTATAGCCTGCTCCTGATCTTCAGATTGACTTTCAGCAGCTGAAGGATTACCTGTGCTGACACGTCTGATTAGAAATCACCAGTTTACTTTCAAATGCGAGGAGACCACAGAGGAGCCAACATTTACTTTCTATTCAGGTTTATGTACCTTGCAAGGAGCCCTAGCGGAGGTATCTCTTCCTTCTGCTTTATTACAATTCAATTTCACTTGTAAACGAAACCTACCCCAGGGCATTTCTTCAATGTGAAGGTTCCGCTTACCTCTTCCTAGGACCACTGGCTCTTTGGCAATTCCGTTTGGGACTTGTTCCTATGTCTCCAAAAGTAAAGAGGAAATAAGCTCATTTTTCACTGGTCTAATTTAAAATCATTTTAACAGAGTTCATACAGACTAGATTTGGGTCAAAATGATTTACTAGTGCAGCACAGTTAAAGTCGGTAAAAATACCGGGGCCATGAATGAGAATAGATTGCTTAGGTTGGTAGAGTTTACTGCTTTAAATTTTGTGCTAAGAAAACTGGCGGAGGCTGACATCAAAGATGGTAAATTAAGCATTAGTTCCAATTTGTGGTGTGACAGGTACCAGTATTAAACAGTTGTTCTCCCTATTTCATTAGGAAGCCAAGAAGCAAGGCTTTCATACTATTAACTGGAAAAGAAAAAATAAAGTATGCTTACTTCACAAGCAAAAATAAAAAACAGGAATTCAAATCTCTGGTTTTTTCTGCATTACAAAAGAGTGGCTTCATGATTTCCAACCCATGCAGCTCCAGAGGGTCACACTTGCTCTGCTGTCATCATCTTGAAATTCTTAATAATTTTTTTTTTGAGACAGGGTCTCACTCCATTGCCCAGGCTGGAGTGCAGTGGTGTGATCATGGCTCACTGCAGCCTCGACTTCCTAGGTTCAAGTGATCCTCACAACTCGGCCTCCTGAGTAGCTAGGACTACAGGTATGCACCATCACACCCAGCTAATTTAAAAACTTTTTTTTTTTAGTGACAATGTCTCATTACATTGCTTGGGCTCTTAATAATTTTTGAACAAGGAGCCCTGCATTTTCATTTTGCATTCAGTCTCCCAAATTATATCACCAGTCCTGCATTAGATGTATGAACATTATTATTCTATTACCCTTACCTTCTTACCAACAGAATGTGTTTATTCATTCATTCATCCAGTGACCTAATTTGTTGAGACCTACTGTGTGCTAAAGATGCAAAATGCTCCAATAAGACAGATACATTCACTATCTTCATGGAGTTAAAAATGAAAAGAAAAAACAAAACAGTGAAAAATGATAACACTTAAGAAAAATACTTAAGTGCTAACGTGATCTTTAAAACTTGAACAAAAATGTCACTGGGCAGTTAAAAAGGTTACAGTATTCCTGGATTGAACACATACGCCTGATTTTGCTGCTCCTCCTAGTCTTCCAGAGCATCCGCCACTTCTCTCCACCAGGCTACACGCTGAGTGAGAAAGCAGTGTTCCTCCAAGGAAAATTGAAGTAGCAAGTACTTGAGGGCCAATTGTACTCATTTCAGGAAATTGTGTTTCAAATTTGGAAAGGTTAGCATTTTAGAAAGGAACATATGTGCTTCCAAGTACAAGTTAAAAGAATGAAACTCAGTGTGCACACACACTCAAGAGCTCCACTTGTCTCTAAGTATCAAGCTCTAAGCACCCCAGTGAGCGATTATCCCATTAGATGTATTTGGATCATCTATGAGAGGCAGTATGGTGTGATGGTCTTAATGAAACCACAATATCTGCATTAATTGGTGGCTTATGAGTGTCTTTCCAACAACTCATTTTTTTTTTTTTTTAAGACAGAGTCTCACTCTGTCACCCAAGCTAGAAATGCAGTGGCACCATCTTGGCTCGCGCAACCCCCACCTCTCAGGTTCAAGCGATTCTCCTGCCTCAGCCTCCCAAGTGTGAGACTAGCTACAGGTGCATGCCACCATGTCCAGCTAATATTTGTTTTGTTTTTTTTTTTTAGCAGAGACAGAGTTTCACCACGTTGGCCAGGCTGGTCTCGAACTCCTGACCTCTAGCAATCTGCCCACCTTAGACACCCAAAGTGCTAGGATTATAGGCATGAGCCTGTAATCCCATGAGCCCAGCCCCAACAACTCAGTATTAATGCCATTTGATAATATTTTAAAATAGAAATGTCTGGTGGCGCACAAACAAGCATGTTCTGGCAGCTTGCCAGAAAAGACATGTTATCCATCAACCAAGACTGAATTGAAGGGAAGTGTTCTCAGTACATTCACCACCTTTAAAATACACATAGGCAGCATGTCTCAACCCATATCACTAGACATTTCTCCTTTTCCTTTTCAGGAAAAGAGCAACCAAGTTAGTTGTTGTCTAAAGTAAATGGGTAAATCAATCATCATGGAGTGATAGGACAAAAGCACCCTACTAAAGACCCCTGACAAAAATGATTAAATCAGCATGAAGCAACAGCCGCAGACTACCTCACAGTAACATTTTCAACTGCTGGGCATTTCTGTGCTGTCTGTATGAGTGCAAGTAAAGTAGTAACAGATATAAGAAAATCATCTTCTGAAATTAACTTGACCGGAGATATTTACATTTAAACAGAATTTTATTTTAAGCATACAGTCATTGGCATCCAAGACAGAAAACTGCATAGAATCTGCATTGTGCCATGACATGTGAGAGTGATGGACACAACAAGTGACTTAGCCAAAGGAAGGAAGGAAATTTAACAGAGCAACACAGAGGTCATGGGGCAAGCATGCCATGAACCCCAAATCAGTATCTTGCTCAGGTGAACACCTGAATGAGAATAGATTCAAAAGTTTCCAGAATAAGTTTCAACAAGTCATCATTCAAATGCATATAAAAATTGTGACAGGTAGAGGTTATGCTAAGAGGCCACAGTGGGGGGCCAGGGGAGCTGACAATCATCTATGGTAGATGGTGCTCTCCCAAATCCCCACCAAAAACATTGCTCATAAAGTTTCCCAGGAGCTCAGGAAAGAGAGGATTCCCTCCAGCTGGGCAATCAGAGGAGACTTCATGGAGAAGTCAACATTCAAACCAGGCCTTAAAAGGCAAATAGGTTTGGGGTCTGCGAAGAGAGAAGAGAAAGGTCAAGGGAACAGTGGTCAGCAAAGGCACAACAATGTTACACTAATCTTATGGAACCTCTTGTGTAACGAGTGCACAAGAAACATCAGAAGATTCAGTGTGGCTAAAGTAGAATAAACAAGATGGAGGTGACTGGATGGTAATACGTCCAGTAGCGCCTGGGGTAACACTGTAGGAGGTCTTCATCTTACAGGGAGCAGCCAGGGTATTTTGAGCATGAAAGGGCCATGCTCACAGCCAATAGGATGACTCTGGCAGCAACATGAGGCTGCATAGGAGGGAGGCAGGCATGCCGGAAGGGAGCTCAGGCCAAGGACGGATACTCTCCACCCACCACAAGTCTTCCGAGCCATTTTGAAACAAATGTGATAGTGCACCAGGACACTAAACGAGAACAATATTTAATGCCAGAAGGCTTTTTAAATGGTCACCCAGCAGGGCATGACCCAGCAGGTCATGACTCTTGTGACAGCATGCTTCCATGACATATAGGTACATACTACATTAAGTAACTCTCTTATAGTAAATTCAAGACAATGAAATGTCTTGTCATTCTATCAGATTCAGCTTCTACTCTCAAAATAATTCAGTTTTACAGCACATTCTTCTGCCCCATTTCTGACATCAATTTTGAAATTTTTTTCTTTTTCTAATAACATACTTGTTACAGTTTTTAAAGAATTACACACAACCATCAAAGATATTATTATCTTTTTATTTTGCTCAATTCCCCCGAGGATCAGAAATGAAAGCTCCAAAACCCCTGAATTGAGCTCTAATCTTAGAAAACATCACTTCCACATACACCTGCAAATATCACTGGCAAGTTTCATTTTGTGAAGATAGAATAACGATCTGGCAATATAACATGATACTGAAGCTTGCTGTTGGTAGAATAACAATGGCATCTTTCTGAGGAAAAGAGTAGTGACCAAAGCAATGAATTTATAAACTCCTCAGGGTCACAGACCTGTAGTACATTTACTTCTCTTTTTTCCCATAGTACCTATCACAGTTTCGAGCACAAAGCTGCAGCAGAATCTTAAGATTGAATGAGAAAATGTATACAAACATTTCCTGTATATTATAAAGTGCCATATTAAAAGTAGCTGGCATTAGTTGACTTAGCACTCTAAAGAACTAATTGTACTTTCAATTGATCTTGGTGGTTATACAAAAGAGATTAAAAATACAAATTTATGAGCAGGTAGTAATCAGGCTATAAACACATGAAAGCATATGGGAAGAGAGATGGGGAATTAAAGATGGGGTCTCACAGAAGGGACAGATGATATTTAAAATGCAATCAGGAGTAAGAAAACCCATTATGTGGTGACAGGTGTTTAAAAAAAAAAAAAAACAACACACACACAAACCTGTCCAGACACTGAGAACATGCATAAGGATATCTGCATGGCATCCCAAATTATGATCTGTGGAGGTCAAATATACCTAGTAACACAGTATAATTACCAGGTCCTGAATACACCTACCAATAAGAATATTACAACTTTGAAAATCAGCTAGCTAAGGAAATGCAATGGGAAAGCAACAGAAAACTAAAAGTAGATGAAAATAGAACGAAAGTCCTTTCTTTGTAGTTCTTCCTTTACAGTTCTTTATAATTATTTACTTTTCTTTCTTGGTCTGCTTCTGTTCATTACCTTATCCCCGGTATATCTAGAATGTTGCCTAGCGCAGAGCAGGATTCAACAAATATTTATGTAACCAACTGTTAGTAATAGCGACCATTTATTGGGAATCTACTTTATCAGGCCTGATATTACATAACTTACATGTATTTAAATTTCACAAAAATTCACAGAGTTAACGTAACTATTGCAAAGGACAGGAGGCCAAGAGTCCGTAGCTTGTCCAGAACCAGGAAGCTGATGTGTGGCAAAATTTAACCCTGTCTGTCCAGATCCTCTGCTTGTTTGCTTTGCACAACAACACATGGCCATAGAGTAATGTGAACACAAGAATAAAGGCAGTACCTCAAGACTTGCTAATACAAGAAAAAAAGTACTAACACTTAATTTTACTTACAGACTCAAGGAAACAGTTTTTTCTGGAATCTGACTGCATGTAAAATCCTAAAGCATCCCACATAGGGGGAAAATGTTATTCTAATCTCATGCTGTAAGTAATGCTACAGAAACAACCTGCCAAACTCTACAAGCCTAACAAGCTAAATAAGGAAAGTATAGAGAAATGAAAATATTTCCCTGGTCCAATATTTTCCACCATCTTAGAACCCCATCAGAGTCAGATTTCCAGATCTGCCCTATCTGGACTGCAAGATGATTATGGTAAAACCACTCCACACAAAGTACAATTGTCTGAAATTACACTGAAGTCAAATGTACATCAAAAGGTGCCACACAGGGAAGAAGAGCTCACTGCTGTGTAATTTAATGAAACCTACTGAGCACCAAGGGCACAGACAGCCAAATTGAATTTTAAATGGTTCCTACCAGGAGGCTATAATCAGGATAGCCACCAGTGGGTGGATGAGATAAATGAACTGACTTTCTTCCACCAGGCGATCAAAATAGAATACCATCTTTATGCATGAGACCAAAAAAAAAAAAAAAAGAAGAAGAAGAAGAAGAAGAAATTAAAATGTTCAGCTTTCACATCTCTCTCTCTTTTTTTTTTTTTTTTTCTTTTTTTTTAACTACATGGTCACTTCTAGATTCTGCTTTCCCCCAAGGCATCTTTTGTTAATGAACATCGCAATTTTTTCCTACTTCGATTTTTATTGCAATCTATTCCAGACCAAAAACAAACCAAAAAAATAGTGCTATTCCTATAAAGTACAAACTTCTCCATCATCCTGGTCCACCGGCATAGTAACTGTTAAGCAGCTGGCACTATCTGAGGGGAGGCTTGCAATTAATGATTAAAGTAGACACAGTTAGGAGCTTGCCTTTCAACCAGTAGAGTCAAATGTAAAAGAAAATGTCAAGATTCAAAAGCCATGTGTTTTGAAGAGTAAATGAAGTAGTATTTACTCACATGAAGGTTTTCAAAACACTATTTTTATAAATCTATGTATTTTACCCTGATCTTTCTCATGAGATCTATGCCCAGTGTTTCCAACTCTCCAATTCGCCTTCCACCTTAAAGTTCCTACAGAACTTGAACCGAAAGCTGTCCAGAACTCAACTCATCCCCTTGCTTCCTAAATCATGCCTCCGGTAGACATACCAGTCTCCAAAAGCAGCGGCCTCATTCTAGGAGGCACACGGACTTGAAAATAGAGAGCTGCTACTGATGCATAATCTCACATGACAATCAGTTGCCAAGTCACATCGACTGCATTTCTCATCCCATCTCACATCTCGCTCTCTTTCTGTCTTACATGTCCCAGAGTCCAGGGTCTCATTCTGCAGATCACTAAGAAAAGGGTGACAAGACCCAACCGTGTGAACTGCAGTCCAGTGAGAATTGTATCAAGCTAGGGGATTTGGAGGGTAAGGTCATTAAGGAAATCAATGCAGAGCCAACGCTATAAAGCAGGATAGGGGAGAGGATGGAAATTTAATGATCATGTGGCTGCCACAGCTAACCCTCAACCAATGGGAAGGCATTTCACAATGCAAGAATTTAATCAGTAGCAAAATATTCAAGAGATCTGAATGTACCCCCTGCTTGGCACTTTTGGCAGTGTGTGGTTTTAATGGCAACGCTGAAGATTGAGGAGAAAGGATTCAGGGGCTGCAACTGAGTTTGCCTAAGGCAGACAGATGACCTTTTTCCATAGCTTACCCAATATGCGTATCTTACGGGATCTTGAGGATATCAAACAAACAGCAGTCATCTTAGCAGCTGCATCATTTGTCTGTACAATTCCACACACCAGATTTTGAGCCTCCTGAAGACAGACATTGTCATATTTAAGTCATTATTCAACACAAGGCCTAGCATCTGCCATTCTGCAAAGTAGAAACTGGATCAATAGCTTCAAAATTGAACTGGGTTAAAAGTATATATACGACAGCTTTTCAAGGAGGTCATATTATATTAAGTCTCAGGCAGAGAGCAAATTATTACTGCATTCTCTGCCAGGCACTTTGGTAGGCTCTGGAAATAGTGTGGTGATTAAAATAGACCTCTGACCTAGGGGAGTCACAATCAGAGAAGAAAGACAATATATACCTAATGGCAAAAATTAAGTTATCACAAGCATAAAATATTTTATGAAGAAAATGTACAGGATGCCAAATTCTTTTTTTTTTTTTTTTTAAGACAGGGTCCTGCTCTGTCACCCAGACTAGAGTGCAGTGGCACAATCTCAGCTCATTGCAACCTCTGCCTCCCAGGCTCAACTGATCCTCCCACCTCAGCTCCCTGAGTAGCTGGGACCGCAGGCACATGCCACCACACCTGGATAATTTTTATGTATTTTTTGTAGAAGCAGGGTTTTGCCATATTGCCTAGGCTGGTCTTGAACTCCTGGGCTCAAGCAATTCACTGGTCTCAGCCTTCCAAAGTGCTAGGATTAAAGGTGTGAGCTATCACATATGGCTGGGTGCAAAATTCTAACAGTTGTACCTCCTAATCAAATACCTAGACACCAGAGTTAACTTACACATTCAAACAATACGTAGAGAAATTCCATAATGACATTTTCTCTTTCCAAATTACAATAATGGTTACCTCTGCCTCACAAGGACTAGTGTAAGTGAAAGAATCCAGGTGTCTTCCAGCCAACAAACCCTCAAGTTAACTCTCCCATGGTTTGCCTAAACGAACAAACTTCTCATGCAAGCAAGTATAGGGATAAACAGCACCTCCTGGTTCATACCTCTTTACCTCTTCATTGGCTTTTGATCTCATAAATATCCTGAACCAATCCTCAACGCAAGTCCTTCTGGCCACTGCCTCCCTCTCCAGCTTCATCTGACCCATCCTTCCTCGTGTCCTCTGGTCTCGCGTGCCTGCAAGGCAACTTGCTCCCTCACACCCAAGCGCCTTGTCTTGTCCCTGCTGTTCCCTCCCTGAGAGGCTCCCTCCCCTCCTCCTCCGTGTCAGGCCTCAACTCAAGCCTGACTTCCTCAGGAATGTCTCCCTTGGCATCCATCTAGGTCATACGTGCCTGTGACATATCTTCTCTTTCTAACGTTTATTATGTCTGCAATTATACTTTCATTTTGGGGAGAATTTGATTAATGTTGGTCTCTCTTACTAGATTTAGATCCTTAGTAGGCAAGAACCAGACTTTTCTGAGCAGCATTCTATCTCCAGGGCCTAGAGCAGAGCCTGATACACAGTAAGCACCTAAAATACATTTGTTGAATAAGTGAATAAAAACAAAGAACCAATGGCCGGGCATGGTGGCTCACGCCTGGAATCTCAGCACTTTGGGAGGCCGAGGCAGGCATTTCACCTGAGGTTGGGAGTTCGAGACCAGCCCTGACGAACATGGAGAAACCCCGTCTCTACTAAAAGTACAAAAATTAGCCGGGCATGGTAGCACATGCCTGTAATCCCAGCTACTCGGGAGGCTGAGGCAGGAGAATCACTTGAACCCGGGAGGCAGAGGCTGTGGTGAGCCAAGATCGCATCATTGCACTCCAGCCTGGGCAACAACAGTGAAACTCTGTCTCAAAATATATATATATACACACACACACACACACACACATATATATACATGTATATACATATATATGTGTGTGTATATATATGTGTATATGTGTGTGTGTATATATATACATTAATTTTTTCTTTATGTTTTTATATCTAGTGTGTACCAGGGTAACTTCCTTTAAGACTAGAGTTAACATTCTTCTTTAGAGTAATGTTATGGTAAGTAATTCTTACGTAGACCTGACTATAGAGTCTATAAAGGAACCGCCTTAATGTCTAGGATTATAATTTTCCCTTTAGATTGGGTAATGCAAACCCAAGTAAGAAAGGCAAAACAACAACAAAAACAACATTCCAACATACAGCAAACTGCAGACAATAATGACTCCATTGTAGTTCCCTTCTAGACATGAAGAGAACATGGAAAAATCTCATACTTCTACCCAAAACAACTGTACACACACCGCCAGGAAGAAGAAATAATACAAGGAGCTTGCATTGTTATGGGGAGCCAAGTTTTGCCAAGAGTGAGAAGTCTATGGTGACTCTGGCCATGTACCTAGGTTCCCACTTTCCTGCCACACACATGTTGAAATGACACAGTCCTGTAAGGAGTCCCCTGCTTTATGTGTGTGCCCAACTGCACCCCACACCACCCCAATACACCCACATGGAAGGTGCATTAGTGGATCACTGAGAGGGCAAACAGGATAATCTCATCATAAGATGGCATTAGGGGTATGTGCTTTTAATACAGCTTCTGGAGCTTGAGGGAATATACAGAAACATCTAGGAAATCCACGCCTCATACATAGTGAGTCTTGCTAAGGAGCACAATATCAAATGAGGATTACATTTTATCACAGAATCATAACATTTTCCAGCTTACAGGCACATTGCTCTTCCCAAAAATGTGATACGGCAAATATATGAGAACTATAAATTACACTAGATTGACAAGAGTACATTTTGTGTGTCATGGCCTTCAATGCAATTGGCTCTTGGGACATACCATGAGTATTAACTCATAGACAACAATCAAGGGATAGCTAGTTTATTTGCTATACTTTAATATATAGCTGTAACACAACTAACATAAGCTGTGAAAGCAAATCTATCAGGTCTCCAGACTAAAAGATCAATTTACTACAGGTAACTGACAGCAATTTTCAATGGTAAACAGGTTGTTAAATAACATTCATTTATTTCTTTATAAGTAAAATATAGGTATAATTTAAAATGTCAAATTGTTGATCAAGCTGTTTCTGCACCTCACTTCCATTTCTGTCTGTAAATGCTCTCTGCCCAGCTGTTTGCCCAATGGGACTCTCCGAGCCTCCTTTGGTTCTGAGGGCTGCCCGATTGGAGAATCATTCTTTGCTCAAATAAGCTATTAAATTCAATTTGTCAAAAGTTTTCTTTTCATAGTATTATGTATCATGTGTTATGAGACATCCTTCTTGGGCAAAAAGGAAGCCACTAACAGCTATTGCAGGATGCTTAACCTAATAAAAGTTAGGACATTTTAACTTTAGCTATGATTAAAATCTACTAGATTTTTCTCAAAAAAATATATGGGGCACTCTCACCCCATACCTTGTAGTAAATCTGTTTCCATTCCCTGAACTCCCAGCAGATCTCTAGACTAATAAAATAACAATAGATCCATTAAAACATGGAGGGAAAAAAGAAAATGTCAAATTGTTTATGAAAATGAGATGTATAAAATCACTCTTACATCTAATTATTTTGTGTGTGTGCGTGTGTGTGTGTACATATATACTGCTCCTCGCTGCTATATATAATAGCTATATATATCACAGTATTTCCTGCATTTTTAGGAAGAAAAAAAGAATGTCTTTTTGTGTGAAGCAGTGAAGTTCAGAGACATTGTCAGCTGCTTCAATTGTCATCAGTATGCCCCTTTTAAGCCCCCAGCTGTGCTGGACAGTTAGTAACACATGCTTACATGCAGACCAATGTGCAAATGATTCTGAAGTCAGAGATATGCACACTGTAAAGCTGTATAAGTCACATCTACATACCGTGGTAACAACAATATTTACTACTTTAAAAAATAACCCACTGAAAGCCAAAACAGTTGTAATTTATTGTATTTTCTTTCCCCCTTTTTGTTAACTTTTGAGGAACTAGAAAGAAAAAAGAAAATGCTGGCTACTTATATAAACAGAGATATAAAAATTACTGAGATATTCATTCATTCATCTATTCATCTAAAAATATGCATTGTGACAGCAGAGCTTGACTCTACTTCAGAAATTTCAAAATCCTTTTCTCTCTATTCCCACAGCTTCACTGAGATTCTCACCATCGCTGGCCGACATTGCTATAACAGGCCTGTAACTGCCTTTTCTGTTTTTAATGTTGCCCAAACCAATCTCTGCTCCTCACTGCTACTAGATATATAGTTCCTAAGTCAGTTGCACCCATAGCCACTCAAAAGCTTCAATTTAGTTAAATACAGAATCCTCAGCTTGGGGCCAGGCACGGAGGCTCACGCCTGTAATCCTAGCACTTTGGGAGGCCGAGGCAGGTGGATCACCTGAGGCCAGGAGTTCAAGACCAGCCTGGCCAGCATAGCGAAACCCTGTCTCTCCTAAAAATACAAAAATTAGCCAGGCGTGGTGGCGTGCACCTGTAATCCCAGCTACTCAGGAGGCTGCATCAGGAGAATTGCTTGAACCCAAGTGGCAGAGGTTGCAGTGAGCCGAGATCGTACCACCTCACTCCAGCCTGGGCAACAAGAGTGAAACTCTGTCTCAAAAAAAAAAAAAGAATCCTCAGCTTGGAACATAAATCGGGGCCTTCATAACTTGACTGCATCTGTCCTGTCCACGTTAGTCCCTGTCACATCACTCTCACCCCATACCTTGTCGTAAATCCATTACCATTCCCTGAACTCCCATCAGATTCTCTTTACAATTCCTTGGCTTTAAGGATTTGATGTTCCCCTGTCTGAACGCTGAGGAGGCTGTCTGCTCACCAGACCCAGGTCAACTAGCACCTCTGCTACGACACCTTCCCAGACACAATGTCACTCCTGCCCTGCACACCCGCAGCATTTTGTTCATACTCCAGTGGACCCTGGATATTCCTAGATTAAACATCTGTGATTTTGGTCTAGTCACCAAAAATCCTAAAAGGTCATAGCAGGACACAATCCTCCATACTGCCTTGGCAACAGTATGAATTTGAATTATGTATTGCGTTTCACCCAGGGTCCAGCCAGGGAAGCCGAAATCATCCTAGATATTTCAGACACAGAGAATGTTGTACAAGAAATCGGTTCTACAGATGATGGAAGAGCTAAAAGGCCAAACAGGAGCTAAAGAGGCAACCCAGAAAGTAGCATCAACAGAAAACTATTGCTGTCCATTAGATAGGAGTGATATTGACATAAGATGGCACTACCAGTGATGAGAGGACTGGGCTGCCTGACCAGGGTAGGATCATGTCGTGATTTTCTGATGAGAGCTGGGACCAGGAAGGGCAGGGCTTTCTAGGAGGAGAGAACCATGCCCACAAAACTGTGCAAGGAAAAGCAAGAGAAGGAGAAATACCCTGGATTCTTCCAGTCTCCTTTTGTCTTCCAAAAGTGCCTCCCACCGGCCGGATGTCCAGGTGCCAGATGCTAAGGCTTCCAGGAAACATGGTCCTTGTGATTTACAACCAAGCAGGGAAAGGGCGCGATGGAAAATGAGTGGCACACAGTGTGTGAGGCTGCTGTGCCCTTCACGTGGCTGCAGAGTGAGCCTCACCAGTTGATCACTGTCTGAGCAAAACACAGAAGTGCGTGTGTTACATATCATGGGTCCTTGTATTGTAATTCTACCTCGCACGTTGGTTTCCTCTATAAGACCGTGAGCTCAGCAACAGCAGGAACCCAATTTTTACCCCAACACACAGCACATTATTTGACATACAGTGGGTGCTCGGTAAGTAAATGCCCTTAACCACCAGTCCCCGGGATTTACAACATTCTTTAACTTGGTATTTCCCAAAGTTTATTCTGTTGACCATTAATTCAAAGAGATGTTAATGCATATTACAAGTAAATAGGGCCCTGCCGTTCCCAAATAAGTTTGTGAAACAAAGGGTTAAATAAACTTAAGTTGATTTGTTTATTGCAGAATTATTCGGAGTTTTTAAAATGTGCTTGAAGAGAGAACTGTAGTATGATACAGCATTGTTTCAACGTACATGACGACTAAACACTTTTTCCAAAGAGCTAACATTATGCAGGAACCTCAGTTCTAAGGGGATACTGCTTAAATATCTTCACATTGGCAGCATTACTTCCTTTTATCTTTGAAATATTCCCATGAGGTACAGAAGAATAAGGTCACACCTTGAAGATACAAGTGTCACTAATGAATAATTAAAGCTAAAGAACACATCAAGTATTATTGGATATGTAAGGTGCCATTTACTATTCTAGTCACTGTAGGGCTAGAATAAAAATATAAGTCATAGTTCCTACCCTATTTGAAGAGATAAGAAAAACAGAGAACCATAAAATGAAACTTTCTTTTTTATCCAACAATATTTTTATACATGCTTTAGTATATCAAGATACCTGGTGCTGTTTGATTATTAAAACTCTGAGACCCATGAAGGGTAATTATTTACTGAAGTGATAAGCAGGTCAGCTCTGGAGCTTACGAGTTCAATTTCATGAATTATAAGAGCAAATCACTAACTGGAATGACATCTACCAGATAAATTGTTTTTGTTTTTTTTTTTTTTTGAGATAGAGTCTTACTCTGTTGCCCAGGCTGGAGTGCAGTGGCCCCATCTCGGCTCACTGCAACCTCTGCCTCCGGGGTTCAAGCGATTCTCCTGCCTCAGCCTCCTGAGTGGCCGAGATTACAGGCGCGTGCCACCACACCTGGCTAATTTTTGTATTTTTAGTAAAGATGGGGTTTCACCACGTTGCTCAGGCTGGTCTCGAACTCCTGACCTCATGATCTGCCCACCTCGGCCTCCCAAAGTGCTGGGATTAATTACAGATGTAAGTCACCATGTCCAGCCCAGATTTTGCTAGATCGCCAATAATAACAATATTAATGACAAGAACTGGGCAAGGCTGGTCTCAAATTCCTGACCTCATGATCTGCCCACCTCGGCCTCCCAAAGTGCTGGGATTAATTACAGATGTAAGTCACCATGCCCAGCCCAGATTTTGCTAGATCGCCAATAATAACAATATTAATAACAAGAACTGGGCAAGGCTGGTCTCGAACTCCTGACCTCATGATCTGCCCACCTCGGCCTCCCAAAGTGCTGGGATTAATTACAGATGTAAGTCACCACGCCCAGCCCAGATTTTGCTAGATCGCCAATAATAACAATATTAATGACAAGAACTGGACAATGTTGTATCCAACCCCATGAGCCTCTAAAAATGACCATTTAAAAATCTCTGAAAAAGTCATGGACTTTTTTTAAATTATGATATAGCTAAAACTTCCATTTGTTTCTATATTTTATTGATCCAGATCGATAAAGTAGGACATTATCCTTCATTTTTAAAGAGAGACACAAAGCCTTTGGTTTTGTTATCTAAGAAATATGTCCTTTGGAATTAATATTATCATTTATCTTCATCAAGGATTATTACAAAGGCTGCCAACAATGGGTGTCTACACCAGAAAATTTAGCCAGCACGTGATCGTCTGTTAAATAATTTTTAAAAGACAGTATGCTTGCTTTGGTCAGGTATTTTGGCATTCTCCCCAAATGGCCTCTCTATTACACATTACGTTATTAACGTTAACCTGTAATATAATTGTTGAATATTGGCAAAAAGTTGCTATATCATAAGTATTTCTGTCATACCAGAAGCACAAACTGAGGGCCAAAGAGACAATAAGAATATTCCCTTATGTTGAGACTTATTCACGGTGAACAAAAATTCTGAATTCTAAATATAATATAAAATAGAAGTTTAATCAGCACTTTTAATATTATGGTGATAGTATTCACAGACTAGTCAGTAACTAATGGGATAACTTTGGTTTTCATGCCCCAAAATTCAGTGTTCTCATCTGTTAAAAAAAAATTAATCACCTGCTTCACTGAGGTGAAATGAAAACTGAATATGTTCCACAGCTCAAAGGTCCCTTCAGGGTGCAGGACCCAAATAAATTAGGTAAATATTGAATCCTATATTCCCGCCCATTTTATCTGGGAGATTGGCAATATGCATCAACACACCAAAAGCTCTGTGAAGTTCTGCTGCAATGAATGTATTAACTTTCCAAAACCAAGGGCTTCTCAAATCTACTTGTCCCTAAAACTGTTTTACTTTTTCCTGATAGCACCTATTGGTACACCCAGGAATTAATGTTCCTCAGAACTCACTTAAGGCTGATGCTTCAAGGCAGCAACAAGATCAATTCTTGTGACATCCAAGAATAAAAGTTTTGAGTTGCTGCTTTTATTCTTTCTGATTATAACCAACACCCACACAGTAAGACACCCTTGCCAACCTGGAGAGTTCAAATACAGAGTGTATAACAGTGATGACTTTGTGTGGAGTGCAAATTGTATGCATCTCATCATACTTATATAGAATGATGTAAGTATCATTGATATGTAAGTATGATATGATACATAGAAAGATGTAAAGATCTCTTGAGTGTGGTTTTTGAGTTCTTTCTATGGAAATGGTTATGAATTTACATTCCTCAGTTGGTTTCCTTTGTGACTAACAATTTGTTTTCACAAGATAGGTCAACAATTTGCATTTCACTCTGTTAATGAGGCTAACTGATCCACACTGACCATGGCCTCAGGGGTGTCTGGCTATGGCTGTGTTTGCTGGTGGAAATTAAGGGAAGTAAGTTAAAAATCAAACAACACTCTTAGAAAGACTCTACTCCGCCTAAAGTAAATGGAGAACTGAACCATGTCGAAAATAAATAATTCTAGCAAAAAAGTGTCGCATAGCTGCTAATAAGTCCAAGTATAATGGAAAACTCTATATTCCACTATTTTAAGACTTACTATGGTTATTATTTTTACTTCAAAAATACAAAGTTAAAAAGTAAAACACAGTAACGCAAAACAGGGAAAAGCTGATAAATTTGGCAAAGAAGAAACTAGAGCTGAGCCCACTCTAACAGAACATGTAGCAGCAACATCACATTGTTGCAGGATGAAGGAGGAAAAATACAGCATTGGGAATGATGGTGGGGTTTGCACTTTGTACCTGGAGTCATACATCAAAATACAGTCCTCATCTAAGTATAGCATGGAAAACATTTCATTCTTTTTTATGAGTGTATATACAAGGCTAACCATCACCTCAGGTCAGCAAGCAATACAAAAGCAAAACCAACAATAAACGCATCTGTTCCTACACCAATTCTTATGTTCTGCAGCTCAAATCACATCACCCCCAAAATGACCACTAAAGAGGTAATGATGATTCATTCTAAGCTTAACAGTGGTGTAAGTCTACATCCCAATACTAGTGCAATATGGAGTTTTAGGCAAATAAAAGTGGTTTGTGTTTCTCCAAATATGGTTTGTGGACCATCTGTGTCTAAAACACCTGGGGAGTTTGTTCACAAAGTGCTCCCTGGGTCCCACCCAGACCTTCCCAGCAGTCTCTCTGGGGTTAGGCCTTGGACTCTTTACATAGAATAATCTCTCTGGTGAGTTTTAAGCCTACTAGAAAGCTAAAAGAATATTGTATTGAGGCTGGGTGCATTGGCTGACGCCTGTCATTCCAACACTTTGGGAGACTGAGGCGGGCAGATCACCTAAAGTCAGGAGTTCAAGACCAGCCTGGCCAACAAGGTGAAACCCTGTCTCTACTAAAAATACAAAAATTAACCAGGCATGGTGGCAGGCGCCTATAATCCCAGCTACTCGGGAGGCCAAGGCAGGAGAATCGCTTGAACCCAGGAGAGCAGAGGTTGCAGTGAGCCAAGATCACACCATTGCACTCTAGCCTGGATGACAAGAGCAAAACTCCGTCTCAAAACAACATCAACAACAACAACAACAACAACAAAAAGAATACTGCATTGAATCCTGATACGGAGAACTTAGAAACCTCATAGGAAAGCATCAAAACAATAAAAATCTTTCTCATGTTAAGGCTTAGAAAACAAGTTTTTTTAGAAAAAAAAAAACGTAAAAAACGAAACTGGTGACCATGACAATTTGGAAACATAATTTAAAAACATCATTAGATACAAACATTAAAATTTTGTGTTCTCTATATTATAAAAGATTTATTAATTCCTCAACATCCTTGCTTTTAACAAATCCTGAGCTTAGAGTGCATGCTCTCTCTGGTGCTCACTGTCAGCTGCCTGCAGTGTATCTTCCTTTCTTTCCTTTTATTTTTATTTTTTATTTTTTTTGAGACAGAGTCTTGTTCTGACACCCAGGCTGCAGTGGCGAAATCTTGGCTCACTGCAACCTCGGCCTCCTGGGTTCAAGCGATTTTTATGCCTCAAACCTCCAGATCAGCTGGAACTACAGGCACATGCCCCCACATCTGACTAATTTTCATATTTTTAGTGGAGCCAGGGTTTCGTCATGTTGGGCAGGCTGGTCTCCAGCTCCTGGCCTCAGGTGATCCGCCTGCCTTGGCCTCCCAGAGTGCCAGGATTATAGGC
>NW_012103976.1:530110-542134 GCF_000951045.1 Mandrillus leucophaeus
TCACTGTCAGCTGCCTGCAGTGTATCTTCCTTTCTTTCCTTTTATTTTTATTTTTTATTTTTTTTGAGACAGAGTCTTGTTCTGACACCCAGGCTGCAGTGGCGAAATCTTGGCTCACTGCAACCTCGGCCTCCTGGGTTCAAGCGATTTTTATGCCTCAAACCTCCAGATCAGCTGGAACTACAGGCACATGCCCCCACATCTGACTAATTTTCATATTTTTAGTGGAGCCAGGGTTTCGTCATGTTGGGCAGGCTGGTCTCCAGCTCCTGGCCTCAGGTGATCCGCCTGCCTTGGCCTCCCAGAGTGCCAGGATTATAGGCATGAGCCACTGCACCTGGTGTGCATCTTCCTTTCACTCCTTCCTGGTTGGCAAAGCCCCACTCCCACTGTTTCACCATGTAGGCCTCCATCTCAAGCTTGCTCCTTTATATTATCAGTGTTCGTGGTTGTGACGAAAGGCATGGTCTGGGGCCCTAGAAAAGTATGACCACTGAGCAAGAGTTTATCATCTTCTTCCTCAAAGATGCTGAAGACCAGGAGATCTTTTCATTAGTTAAAGCTGATTTAAGTGCCATTCTACCTTGCTGGAGAAATTCAGAAGCACTGGCTCCTAGGGTACCCTTCTGGCCTAATCATTCTATATTTCCAAGATGTACATGACTGTACAGAGTTGGCCAAGGGCTGTCCAGGACCATCCCTATGGTCTATAGTATGGTATTCATATCTTTCAATTAACAATTTCTTACTGAAAATCCACTGCATGCAAACTTCAGAAATTGTATGAAGGTCTCATTTTGAATTCTTCATATATAAAATCTTGTGTCTGGTATAAGAAAATGATAAATAAAAGGAAATGTTATGTATAATACATATAACATATATATGTATATATATAACATGTATTAAGAGAGAATTCCATACAATTTGTTGTAACAAGAACTAAGAGAAATGCAACAAGAATGTGCTAAATCAGTACCAAACTACAGAGGTAGACCCCCTTTGTAGTTCAATTTTAGAGAGGTTTTTAGCAGATTATGACACAATGACACTTTAACTCAGTTCTGAAAGTAAGCCATCTACCAGAAATCTCATTTTCTTAAATAGGAAATGGTTAACTTAGAACCTGGTTTTCAAGGTGTGGTGTCTGAACCAGCAGCAGCAGCATCACCTGAGAACGTGTTAGACGTGCAAACTATCAGGTACCCCACCAAATCTACTGATTTAGAAATTCTGCAATCCATGGTTTAAAAGGTCCCGCAGGTGATTCTGATGCACACTAGAGTTTAAAATCTGCTGGCTTAAAACTCAAGACAATTCACCTGGACCTTCTATCATAGGTTAGAGTAAGCCAAATAAAACAAGAGTAGTTATTATCGTAATCTATAAGGCATCATTAAAAGAAAAAGTCCTCTGCCTGCTTCCCCAAGTGGCCTAAGAAGAAGTCCCTACATTTCTTTAAATTAGAGCAATTGTTTTCAGTTAAGACCCGGTCACAGAAAGCCACTATGCCAAATAATATGCCAACACTCATTATTTAGCTTATTACTCAGCTGTCACGTGGCAGAGAGTTTGGCTATAAAGAAAAGCATAACATAGCATGTCAAGCAAGGGAAGGAGAGTCCCAAGCAGTCTCGCTCAAGCCATGAAAGAAAGGCCCAGGTGGAACTCTACAGTACGGAGACTCTGAAAAGGCAGTGATACTTTCAGAACACAGAGCAAGGGATGCTCAAAGAAATATTCTGACATCATCACCATCCTCAGTGGCACTTAACTATCAATTAGTTGAGATGATCTCCTCTGGCTTCTTAGAACAAAACAGTGTCTAAGCTGGAAAGGTAATGGTTTGCTGCTGGTTAGCACTCCACACGCATTTCATATGTATATACGACTAACGATCAAACTAAACGTGGAATAATATAAATCTGGGACTCTCTTTGGTACTTCCTCATTATTGCACCAGCAGTTTCTTAAGATGAAATGTACACATTCAGATTCTGACATTTGCAAGCACCACCTGACAGAACTTATAAATACACTTAATATGTCTTTACAATGTTCTTACGTGTATCATTTACAGGGCATGTAAATCTTACTAATAGGTGCATCAAAAAGTTTGATATTAATTTTTTAAAATTCTGTTAAAGTCCTTAATGACTAAAACAGTATTTGAAAGCACAAAATTTTATATTCACCAATCAAAAACATTAAAGCCTCTATTTTCTCCTAGCATCCTTACCACACTATATACATGGTAACATTTTTATTTTATGTTGTATTTCCCACAGCCTTTCTACATGCCTTTTAAAAACTCAGTTGAGGGTAACTCAACCCACACTGGTTCTTTAAAGTTAGGACATAAACGTACCTTATAATATGAAATGGAGATGGTGGCAATTCAAGTTTCTGTACAGATTACCACAGGAAAAGTGATAGTCATTGACTCCTTGAGGTATTCCTACTATAGATAAAAAAAATCCATGTATGGCAGCCCCATTTTACATTGCTCTATCAGTTGACAGCTGACATTTTAACCTCTAACCAACCATAGCAAGAAGATTCAGAATTAAGTTTGACATTTTGTCCTTTAACTTGTTCCAAAGCACTGCAGGGGTTTTACTGCCTGATGTTAGACCATATGTGCAAACTCTAGACACAGCAGGCGGGGTTAAGCAGGATGCCTCTGTATTTTGCCATTCTCCTGCTTCCTGTTGTTTTTGGAGCAGCCTAACTTTAGCTAAACATAACCCTCCTGGGCATATCATTTTTAGCAGGAGAATCTGCCTCATAGCAAAGTTCCCTGTATGTTGATTACATTTCTGAAACATGGCAGTCTATGAGATTGATAGAACTCACTGGTTTGGCATCCTGCCGAGTCTTTATGAAACCCAACTCATCATAGGAAAAATTGATTAAAATAAAATTACTTATTGCATAAGTTTTTGTGAATAAAAACCCAAACTATTATGAAAAACCTACCTAGGGAATTCTTTTCAAAGTTGTTTTTTGTTTTTGTTTTTGTCATCTAGTCTCCCATTAAGTAACAGTAATAAACAGGGATTCTTTAAAACCTTTTCCATGTTTCAAGTTATTTTTTAATTCTAAATTTACTGTTATCTTTGGTAATGGGTATGTTTACTTGTACCCTTGAGAGGTGAGATTCTGTAAAACCCTCTTAGATTTTACATCCAGAATTATTTTTGCCTGTATAAGAAATACTTTTGAGAAATGAGAGGATACCAGCTGCTACTAACACATTTTGTTGTTGTTGTTGTTTTGTTGTTGTTGTTTTGAGACAGAGTCTCACTCTGTCACCCAGGCTGGAGTGCAGTGGCACGATCTTGGCTTACTGCAAGCTCCGCCTCCCAGGTTCACACCATTCTCCTGCCTCAGCTTCCCAAGTAGCTGGGACTACAGGCACCTGCCACCACACCCAGCTAATTTTTTTGTATTTTTAGTAGAGACGAGGTTTCACCATGTTAGCCAGGATGGTCTCGATCTCCCGACCTCATGTTCTGCCCATGTCAGCCTCCCAAAGTGCTGGGATTACAGGCGTGAGCCACCGCGCCAGGCCAGCTGCTACTAACAAATTATACTTTTAGCTTAATGTCAGTAACTCCCATCAAGCCAAAGTTCATGAAAAGTACACACAAAGAAAAAAACATAGTTCTTTAAAAATATATATAATTTCCCCAATTGTCTGTCCCCTTTGGTATTCTGTAAAGTAGAACACCTAGCTCTATATAATTCAAAAAAAATCTATACATAGCTTAGAGAGGGAACCATAAATCTCACAGGTCTCAGATTCACTTCCTGTTGCCTTCCTTCATTACATGTTTAAAGATAATCAATAAAAACTGATTTCTCTTTGTAAGCATTTTCCTGTTCTGCCAGAAATAATAGCAGGCCCTGCCCTAAAATGAAGGGAAAATGGAAAGTAATATTTACCATAAGGGGAGAAATGAAACTGCCTAAGCATTTTTCCTGAGCCAAGTGAAACACAAACAGCAGACCAAGTTTATTCTTACAGAAAAAAATTTTAAATACTCCTGGCATTAATTCTATTCTTAATAGAATTAAATTTGAAATAACTTAATTTTAAATACTCTTGGCATTAATTCTATTCTTAAAATCTATTCTTAAAATTGGTAAGTTTTCAAACTCTGAATTTACATTTCCACTTTCCACGGCAACTTCTTCAGGTTTCCTAATAGTTTTAACAACATACCTTTGTAAATACATATATCACATGCAAGACTTTTGTCAGTGTTAAACACTGAAGATGTAAAGAGAGGACAGGTAGGTCCCCCACACTGCCTCCAGGGAGGTTAGACTAAGATGCAAAACCAATGGGAAAAAAAACAAATGAGAACAAAGTTACATTAGTAAGGAAAGAATGGACAGTTCTATCTCCCTTCAAAACAAAACTTTCGATCTCATTTCAAAACACAAAACTTTGCCATTTGCATTTGCAGCACAAGAATTAAACATTACTTAAAATGTTACTTGAAAGTTTTATATTAAATAATCTGAAATAATCCATTGGGGTTCTCTAATACGGGGAGACTATCTCACAACTATTCATTTTTAATTTGTTTTTCTTCTTCGGGATTCTTCACAAAAGACTGTAAGAGAACACCAAATGGCAGAGTAACAGACCTTTACTTTGTAATGAAGTTCCAAATACATTGTATAAGTTTTCCAGGCTTCCTTTTTCCCTTCACTCTGCACTATCTATGGAGGTTGTCATATTTCACCAGGGTTGACTGTAAATCAGACAAGTTCAGCCAGTCAGGTTGAAGAATGGAGGTGAAAAGCACAGTGGAAAATACATAAAGCACAATTAAAACCATATGACCAGAGATATTGAAGCAATACTTGCTGGAGGAAATCCAAGTAAAAATCAAACCTCTTCTGGCGTTAGTGAAACTATCCAGTCCGTCTGGGACAAGCACACATCATTTGCTAAATATCCCTTTTCTTTTTTTCCACAGCAAGAGCACCCAGGAAAGTCAAGACCTAACAAGGTAATTAAGTGGATAGCTATCTCTGTAGAATAGTTAAGTTCATAGTTGTTATATAAAACCGATCTCTTGTTTAAAATAGTTAACATTGATTTAGAAATAGAGTTTAAGATTGGGCAAGAGTAAATTTTGCATCCACCAAAGTGTATTAGAGGTCCATGATAACAATGTTGGATCAAAAACCTTTTCCACTTTTCTGTGAAATCTTTACCTCTAAAGACCTGAGGATTCCATGAAGACAAAGATAATCAAACTGCCTATTGTTTAACATAAAGAACAAGAAGATATAAAATCCAAACTGTCTCCCCTACTACACTGCAAACAACCTAGATGTTACTGTTTCACATAGGTGGCACTTAGCAGGCCACTGATGTATACATACAGAAATGAAGAACTCTTGAAGCTGTAAAGCAATTCTGACAATAATCTTGACTTTGGCAACTTACCATCAAAGCCATTCCAAATCTATTTCTCTTGTGCATTCCAGGTGTCATTTATAATAATCTCAGTAGACAACTGAAACATAATTTTTAATACTGCTTTGGGATTCCAGTAAACAACTCAAGCTCAGCAAGTCACTTACCCCCAAGAAACTGAATTCCTCCAGCCACTCTTCCCACTGTCCTGGAGATGAGGTCAGAAACACAGCAACCCATGAGGGCAGTGAGTGCCACCAGGAGGAGGAGGCCACAACCCAGGCCGGTCACTATGGTGCAGATCCTCCATTCTGCGCTGGGGATGCCTTGGAAGGAAGCATAGCGCCCACATTCCTCCACCATCACCATCATCTGCCGACTCTCATCATGCACAGGATATGAGCACCTCCGGAAGGTACCGAAGGACACAGGCTTGCCCAGCTGTGATCCCCAGAGCCAGTAAGGCATAAAGAACCCCACGCAGGAGGTGGCAGCACAAAGAAAAGAGAGCAAAGCCCAGATTACTCCAGTACAAGTCAGGCTGGATGCCATCTTTCACCAGATAGGAAGTGTCCAGGGACTGCAGGAGTGAATGAAGACGTGAAATCACCAGGGACCCACAGATAATCCACAGTTCTGTAATGCAGAATGGATCTTCAGTCTTACTGGGCATCAGCTTTCCATCCTCTGTACTAAGGATGATGGTCCCTGGTAAAACAACAGGAAACATTAAAAATTAAAGGCATTAAAAGAAGTGACAACACTGTTTCAGCTAGTCTACAATTTTCAATTAATAAACATTCAGACTTGCCTTAACACTCTAAAAGTGGGAAGAACTAATTCTCTCTATGAGCTTCTCCATAACTTGATTTTTGTCAAACCAGTTCAAAGCTTTTTCATGTCTTTATCTCCTATAAATGTTTCCAAATTAACTCTGACAGCTATTTACTTAAAGAAACGCCTGATTTGTATTTGACAGGCCAATAAATTCATTCTATATATTATATCCTCACATTAAAAGTAATGTAGCATTTTCACTGGCAATAAACAATGAAAATAAAATGAACCATGCCATGGTTTCCTTTTTTTGGCTTGCAAGTTAATGCTCACGTTGCAACTTTGTTGCAACTTTTCTGTGTCCCTTTAAGGGTGCATTAACTCTCTGCATGAGCCAAACAAACTAATTAGGATAATTTTTCACAATTGCAGAGTACCATAAATTTAACAAGCATTATGGTCTGCGGAGGCACACACAGTACAGAACTATTACCAGACACTCTTTGTACTCATTCAGCAGCATTTGAGATTTCTTTAGTCTTAACATCTTCTAGTGTAAAAGAATGCCTGTGTATGACTTATTTTGGGTCTGCAGTTCTGATTCATTGATTCCAACAGTTTTATTGGAATCATTTCTCCCACTGAATGATTGTCTAATCTGAACAGCAATCCATACTCCCCAGTATTCTACATCAAACCCCAGTCATCCAAATGGTTCTAGGGACATTTACTTCCACCCCAGCCTTTCAAAAAGAGTTCCTTAACCATTTCTCACACTTTCTATAAAGAAACGAATACAGAAGCACACAGCCCCTCCACCCTAGAGTTCCACCCCCAGGACTCCTAACTCTAGCTTTCAGGGTCCACAGCAAATTCCCCCCATTCTTCGCCTCGCCCCTACCCGTTTTTTCTCTAACCACCGCCCATTTTCAGTTCTGGTTGTCACTCAAAAGGGAGGTCCGGCTACTACTTTTTTTTTTTCTAATCTTGTCAACTGCAGTCAGTGGCTGAAGTTGATCTATCTGGGCCACGAGGCTGGGGAAGACCAGCAGGGGGTGGCGTGGGGGCAGGGGGGCCCCCATCTCCAACTGCGGTGAGGCGCCCTCTCCAAGACAAGCCCATATTTAGCCCCCTGCCATTGCCTCACCGAGCCACTTCACCCGTGGAGACACACAATGATCCCTCCATTCTAAAAGGGGGCAAGAGGCATTTTCCAGCCGGCTCTGGGTGAAGGGAGGGGAGAAGGATGGGCAGGCAGCACCCCCCGGAGGCAGACGCCAAGAGCGGACGCGGCTGGCAGGGAGAGCCGACGGATCCGCCGAGCTCAGGAAGTCCGGAACCCGGGAGCAGCCCAACTCCGGCTCCGGGGCAGAGAGGGAGCCCGGGAGAAAGCAGCGGAGCCCACGCCCACGGGGCAGCCAAGCGCTTTACTTACATGGCTGGAGGGCGGCGGCTCCCTTCCCTCCCGCGTCCCGGGCGCACACACAACTTGCTGTCTTTCTCGGGCGGGAACATCCACGGAAAACCAGACCGTCCTGCCCTTCTTTGCCTCTGTCCCTAACGGCCGCAGAGCCCCGGGGCCCAACCTGAAGAGCAGGAGTTGGCAGGAGGCGGAGGGTCTCCAGAAGCGGCCTGGCACCAGCGGAGACCCCCACTCCCGGCGAGTCCGCGGCGGCGGTTCTGGCGGAGCGCCGTGGCCGCGCGCGGGCGCCGGGGATCGCACGCAGAGGAGTGGATCTCCCTTTGGCAGGCGAGGCACGCACCGCCTCCTCCCCTCCGCTGCCCGGCCCTCCTCTCTCCAGTCCCCTCCCCTCGCGCCCCGGGAACTCCGCGCAGACAGACCCAGGACGCCCCGGGGACGTTCCTGGAGCGCCGGGAGGGGAGTGGGGAGTGGGGGGCGCCCCGCTATCCGCGCGGGTCCAGGCCCACCCCCGGAGGCAGCTTTCGCGGCTCCTCCCCTAGCCCCGAGCCCCCTCGCGCCCCCTCTCCCGGCATCTCATTCAAAGCTGAGAGTGGGGAAGGCAGACAGACCGAGAAGTATGGGAGAAAGTTGCTTGTCTTCCTGGGTGACCCCGAGGGAGCCACGGAAGATGACACACTTTGCCTGTTGGCTTTTCTGGGTTTACTGTTCGGGTTTATGCTCGTTTTCCTGCCGCCGTTAGAAGCCGTAGACGGGAAGGAGGGCCTTACAGGGTGGGTAAAGTGGCCCCTTTGAGATTTGAGGAGGCTTTCGAGAAGTGGTCACTTTGGAAGGCGTTGAACGAGGCGGTTGTGGACGTGGGAATTAAAGCACAGCAGAGAGCCCAAGGCTCCTGTATGGCATGGGGGCATCTGCCTTTTCAGAGGAGCCAGGGAGAAGTTAGGGGCAGACCTCTAGCGAGCCTCTCCCAAGCGATACTCTATTTCAAAGGTCTCTCTCTCTCTCTCTCTCTCTCTCTCTCTCTCTCTCTCTCTCTCTCTCTCTCTCGCTGTTTCTCTATCTCTCTCTCCCTCCCTCCCTCCCTTTCTCTTCACTTCCTCCCTCCCTTCTGCTCCATCTTGCCTCCTGATCAATTTTGCAGTTTATTCCATCATTTGATTTCTTTTCTGCGAAACAACTGATTTTTAGTTCCCCTCTGGACTTAAGGACTTTTTCCACTTGTCATTAGCACTAACCCCTTTAGAAGTTGAGAGCTAGATTCAGTAGATGACTGTGGGAGTCTCTACTGAAGACAGTATTTTAAGAAGTGTGCCATCTGGGAACAGCAGTTTTTGAAGTAGACAGTTTCCCAGATATACTTTTTGTGAGGTACCTTTTTAGAGGAGTTGAAAATAATAAATTGGCAGGTATATATTTCATAGCAGATTTTCAGACTGCACCATTTTAATTAGCCATGATGGTGTACATTTTTCCCACGACAGCTGAAGATATGTGTTCTTTTATTATTATTTTGAAAGATCTTAAGTGATTGGTTCCAAGCCTTTTGAGGTCACAGGTCTTTTAAAAAATATGATGAAACTGATAAGGCTTTCAGAAAAAAAAATGCACATACATATAAAATTTTACCACCGTGATTCTGAAGAAGGAAAGGGATATTTGGCAAGGTCTGAAGATAGTTTTGATTATCATAACCCATGACTGGGGAGTATCACTGGCATCCAGTGGGTGAAGACCCGAGATCCCGCTAAATACAGTGCACAGGACAGTCCCCAAAATTACCTGGACCAAAATGTCAATGATTTGAAGGAAATATTAGGTGGTTTCCCATTCCCTTAAAGTCCATTCATGAATCCCATATTCAGAATCCCCAATTTAAGTGTTTTTGTTTTTGTTGTTGTTGTTTAGTTTAAGTTGTTTTAACTCTTACAAATCACCAGTTACTGGGCTGAGTGACAGCGTAAGAATGATTGCTCCGACTTCTATTTAGGTACCACACCCTTAGTTATTACACAGAGCCTTCATACCTATATAATGTGATGATGAAAGATATGATCATAAAAGACAAAATAATAATAGTGAGAATCAGAGTCACCTCCATACAACCTGCTGGGGAAATTGCTGTCAAACACTTTCTCAAGCTTTAAGCACTTGAGCTGGCTGGAGAGAGATTAATGATAATCATGGTTACTACAGATGGACTCCTTGCTGCGTGTTAGTACATTAAGATCTCTTAATAGATTACTTATCCGGTCCTCAAAAAAGAAAAGAAAAATTATGAAGAAGGAACAATTATTATTTTACAGCAAGGATAAGAAGTAATTTGCCCAAGAATTTACAGCTAAAAAATGACTTTTAAAAAAATCTCATTATTTGCACTCTATTAAGCAGAGTAAATGCTATCACAGAGATTCTGCCTAAAATGAAAAAAAAAAAATATAGAGGAGGCCAAATTTTTAAAAATCTGTCAGGATGCAGTATCAATTATTCGTGAAAGTATAATACTGGGACTCAAATTTCTAACTTAAATAAGTGAATTTAGACAAACGGTGATCTTTCCAAGTCTAAGTTATCTCATTGTTAAAAAGAGATTGGAATAGATTATTTTAATTTTTTTTAAGCTCACGACTTCCGGCATCATGGTTATACGGGTACTCTCATCTTTGAGAAGGAATTTAGAGATCATCTAATCTTGTTCAAGTATGTAATTTTACAGCTGACAAAACAGAGGCTCAAAATTCTTCCAGTGTCTTACCCAAAGCTGAGGCTAGAATCCACATATCTTGATTTCTCTTTCTAATTATCTTACTAAACTATAAAATCTTCTGAATTACTCCTTATGTTCTTCCATGCACACTTTGTAAGCAAAATGCATTATAATTTATGTAAGCCCCTTTGCATTAAATTTGTACCTTTAAAGGACCATTAAATTACTTCACAGCCAGAAGTTCCCACATAGTAGATGCCACTTATAACACCTATTCCAGGTTTGGATTTCCAGTTTGTTTGGATAGTAGTCTCATTGAGTCACAAGATGAGATCATGAATGCGATAGTCTGTGGAAAGCTATAAAGTGTTTATGACAACACTCTTGGTTGGCCACCCAATATTAATTCACAATCCCCTCTCCCTTCTCACCAGATACTCTTTTAGCCTCCCTTAAATCAAATAATGGTCACTTGATCCTGCTCTAGCCAATGAGTTTGCTAAGGAGGCCTCTGGGGAAGATTGTATTCTCTGATAAAATAAGGAGACGTGAGAGAATAGTTCTCTCACCATCATGACTGTCTTCGGGCACATTCTTGAAGGATGAGGTGTTGGGAGCTCTAGCAGCCTTCCTGTAACCAGGTGGGGGTCACGGAGACATAATCCCAGTGATCTAACATTGTAGAGTTTCTCACCTCCATTTGAATTCTTTAAAAATTATAGATTTTTAATATGGTTTAAATCACTATGAGTTGAATTTTCTCCTTTTAGTAGCTAAAAGCATTCCTAATTGATAAAGCATGGTATAGATAAGACATTTTCAATGACAGGAAATATACATCAGTGAACATTGTATCTCAGTGCTTGGCAATGTAGACAGATACTCCATAATCAAACAGTAATTGTGGGATTTAATGAACAAATCAATATCATTGTGATTACTATCCTTGTTCTAATGCAGCCTACAGAGAGTAGGTATTTAGTTTTTAAACAAATGGTATGCTATGTGAAATTAGGGAAGGAGCATAATAATGAAATACGGAGAACATAATGAAATCAATCACTTCTGACCACCGGAGAGAGATTAGAAAGGGATTTAGTCTGTCCACAATTGTTGCAAACACTACAGTTTGGCTGATATCATTTCCAACTCACTTCTTTTACATTGTTATCTCCTACAGAAGCAGTGAAAGCTAAAATCTCCATGTCCTAGCCTCCCTTGAAATTTGAGGGGTGATGTGTGGTGTTATGATAGGTATTAATTTTTGTCTACAGTTCCTAGCTCCCAACACCCATAGCCCTTGTTACAGTATTTTGTTACAGTGTTGGGTATATTAGGCCTCAGGAGCAGACCTCAAGAAACAGAACCTCTCTCACCTGCTTCTGCTCTCCTTTCACCTGCCCCAAGGCAGGGCTCTAATCTTTCCCCCTCCTTTCTGACTGTGGGTCTTAGCACCCTCACCTGAGAGGGACCTACCCCATATCCTGGGAAGAGGAGTGATGACATCCTGAAGCTTTCATTAAAAACCCAAGAGGGCAGGCTTAGCGTGGCGGCTCACACCTGTAATCCCAGCACTTTGAGAGGCCGAGGCGGGCGGATCACCAGAGGTCGGGAGTTTGAGATCAAGCAATTCACTCCAGCCTGGGCAACAAGAGCAAAACTCTGTCTCAAAAAAAAAAAAAA
>NW_012103976.1:543998-546109 GCF_000951045.1 Mandrillus leucophaeus
GCCCGCCACCATGCCCAGCTAATTTTTCATATTTTCAGTAGAGATGGGGTTTCACCGTGTTAACCAGGATGGTTTCGATCTCCTGACCTCATGATCCTCCCGCCTCCGCCTCCCAAAGTGCTGGAATTACAATTCCCTTCATTTCTAAATTGCCCTTTTACCTTCACAAATCCCTTCTTAAGACTAATTTAAAGGGGTATTGCTATGATATTTTACTGCATTGGGGAAAAAATCTCAGGGGACAAGTAATCTCTCAGATTTCCTGGACTCCATATCCAGTAGCCATGAGTGAGATAGTGTATTGCTTTTAGAATGCTAACTCTCCTATTTGTATGCATGTATTTACCATAGCTATCTCAATATCCTATTAAATCGGAGTTGCCCATTTCATTTTCGATGAACTTTCTTTCGTGTATTCGATAGACTCAAGACACCCCCACCCCATAGAAATTGCATTTGTCTAGTTACATACAATTTCTAAACATAGTGATTTGTATGACTGAATTCCTCCGGAGCTCTCATGGAAATGAGGTAGATACCGTCTGTGACCTGCTCCCAGTGTTGCTGTCTGCATTATTCATTTAAAGTTTGCAAATTACTTTGGGCTATGAAGTGCCATATAGTTTCTATGTATTATTCTTTTATGAATTAAAGTAGCATACAAATATTAAATTAATAACTTATTTATAAGAAAAAAATGAAGCATTAAATCAGATTTAACACAGCAAGTACGTTACATTAAACCATCAAAATTGAAAATGTCTGTAATACATAATATATATACTTTTGCTACGTGACCCAGTTTGCATTTTAAAGCAGTACATAATTATGTTTAATACTGAATCAGGGTCATGCTTCTGCTGCTTTTAAGTTATTTTTTTCTTCCAGGGTCAAAAATCATCTCTGTTTTTTCCAACATTGTGACTATGCTTTTTGGTTTGTGTTTTTATTTTCCCATAATATGTAGACAGATGAATATAATGGGTACTATAGAAAGAGATAAAAAAAAATTATGCATATTTGCCACCAATCAGTCTTAACTTCTAAGAAAATTCACAAAGATTTATTTCTACAGTATTTTAAAATCTTAAATCTCTCCAGCACCAAAATAAGATGCATTGCAAGGACCAAATGAATATACTTTTCTACATTTTAACATAATAAAATGATCCATACAGTAGAAAATCAAAATTGAAAACACTTAATTGGTATTATAATACTAAGAGGGACTTAGCAAGTTCCTCTTATATGTAATTTTCCTGAAGTAAATAATTTCATATTGTAGCCATGATAACATGGTAGAGGGAAAAAGGCCTCTTCCCCAGGTCTCTGGTTTTCCTCAGGAAGAATTTTCCCTCAATTCACCTCTGCTCTCTCCCCTCCTCTGAGCGCCTGGGGTGATTAAAGAAGCCACAGGACACATCCCATGTGTGCCTGGTTTGCTCTGATCTTCTCTTGCGAGCACATCTCCCACATGGGGCAGGAGGGCCTGTGTGCTACCCAGAAGGCCTTCTTTGTTCACAGTGCTGAGACGGGGACAGGTGGACAAATCTGCTGAGCTCTGGGGTTCAGTTAGCAAACCTGTTTGTCCCTCACTAAGCTATAGACTCCAAGTTAGCCATTTTCAGGAAGAAACATGATATTTTGTTCTCCATCTCCCACTTAACCCCCGCAATTAGCTCAGATTTCAGATGGGCAAGAGGAGTACTATTTACTGCTCCCCTCCAGAGACCCCAAGATGAACTAATACAAAGTGAATGTTAGGACATTCATTTAAATATCAGTGAAATATTACTGTTTATTGACCAATATGCTGGCCACACCAGGGCTGTACTATGGAGTCATGTGGAAAAGAGGGAACTGTGAGGCAGGTGGATCACTTGAGGTCAGGAGTTCAAGACCAGCCTGGCCAACATGGTGAAACCCCATTTCTACCAAAAAAAACCAAAGGCAGGTGTGGTGGTGAACACCTGTAATCCCAGCCACTCGGGAGGCTGAGGCAGGAGAATCGCTTGAAACCAGAAGGTGGAGGTTGCAGTGAGCCAAAAATCACACCACTGCACTCCAACCTGGGTGATAGAGTGAGACTCCTCCTCAAAAAAAAAAAAAAA
>NW_012103976.1:547939-549556 GCF_000951045.1 Mandrillus leucophaeus
ATCTCCACTAAAAATACAAAACTTAGCTGAGCATGGTAGTGCATGCCTGTAGTCCCAGCTACTCAGGAGGCTAAGGCAGGAGAATCGCTTGAGCCCAAGAGGCAGAGGTTGCAGTGAGCTGAATCGTACCACTGCACTGCAGTCGGGGCTACACAGCCAGACTCCATCTCAAAAACAAAACAAAACAAAACCAAGAGGACCGGACGTTCCCGGAGGATGGTGTGCCCCAGGAAGGCATGGAAGCTCCACACCCTTTTCCCCATACCTCGCCCTGTGCATCTCTTCGTCTGTTTCCTTTGTAATATCCTTTTATAATAAGCTGGTAAACATAAATGTTTCCCTGAGTCCTGTGAGCTGCTCCAGGAAATTAATTGAACCCAAAGAAGGGGTCCTGTGAACCCCAACTTGAAGCCAGTTGGTCAGAAGTTCTGAAGACTGATGTGAGGGGACAGGGGCAGTCTTGGGGACCGAGGCCTCAATCTGTGGGATCTGATGCCATCTCCGGGTAGATGTTGTCAGAACTGAACCGGAGGACACCCATCTTGTGTCTGCTGCAGAGCTGATTGCTTGTTTGTTGGTGGGAAATATCCCCATACCTTGGGATCACGGAAGTCTTCTGTGTTGATTGTTATTGTGTTGGTGTGAAAGCAGAGGGAAAACCTGGTTAGAGATTCCAGAAACATCATGTGACAGTTCTGGCCATTGAAGGGTGCTGGTACCATGACCTCAACCTCTTCCTTCTTCCAGCCCGGAGAATGGATGTGATAGCACCTCTCAGCACGGCATTCATTGTGCAGCCCTGAAGCGACAGGCTTGAGGAGGAAAGCCAGCACACGAGCCATGATGGAACGAAGTGGTGAACAGAGTCCGCTTCTTCCCTGTCTGCACTAGGCTGCTTGGACTTCACTTGGGGTAAGATCAAGAACCCTTACCTGGTTAAGTCACTGTTATTACCTGCTACACTATTCATACCAACTCTTCCGTGACACTCAAGAGCCCAGCACCACCACAAAGACACAGAGTGTGAGGACATGAAACAACCAGGAAAGAACGTTACAGTGTCGAGAGAGAATTTATTCTCAAGCAAACAGTGGCTATGGAGGTATTCATTGTCCACAGTGTGTACTGCAGGAGATGGACCTTCCTTAAAGTGTGGCAATAGAAACAGGAACAGCTACGAAAATGGTTTATAAAATATTTATTCTTAAAGTTTCAACTATGAGCAATTCAGAGAGACAGAAATCCTCAGCATTATAAAATAGCCTGATACAAAACGGTTCCCCTTAAATACAAACCAGCAAGAGAGAGATGCAGGCAGGTGGGAGGTCCAAATGAGAATCAGTAGCTAACAAGAGAGGCCTTAAGTAGGGGCAGGGAGGAGTGATTTTTTTCCTTAACTTCTCCTGAATATGGAGCTCATCATTTCTTTTTTGATGAAAAAATACATGATTTGTTCCTCAACACATGCTGTGAGATATCCCAAGAAATGCTCCACCAGCTCAAAACCTGCAGTCACAATTTTCAGTACAGAGGCAGTGAACAAGGTTTAAAAAAACATAGTTGGGGATCATAGTAAGTTCCTCCATTCTGCTATTTCCTTCCTCCCTTCATTTCTTT
>NW_012103976.1:551958-556095 GCF_000951045.1 Mandrillus leucophaeus
AAAAAAAAAAAAAAAAAAAAGAGAAAGAAAGAAAAGAAAAGTGGGAACTAATTTTTAGCAATTGACACTGAGTTAAATTGTCAAAGATTGCATCTTAAACACTGTACTTGGTTGATTTGCCAGTTAGAGTGAATGACTAGATGAAAAGAGATGTTACTATATTTGACTACTTTTGCCTTTGAAAGATCTATGTCTGTGTGATAAAAAGCTAAAGAGCAAGGGTGAGGTGACAAGAAGCAGACGATACAATAAGAGTGAAGAGTAGCATACAACATCAACCATGTCAGCATGCAGACAGCAGGGCTGGGGAGGAGGGAGAGAGAGGGAAATAAGGAGACAGAGATGGAGAGAGGGAGGGAAGAATAGAAGGAGAGGGAAAGAGAAGACTAAAATTTCATATGCTACCTTGACTTTGAGCCTAACATGTCCCAAAGGCCTAACTTTGGGTCAACCTAACACTCTATAGTAGCTCACACCCCTATCCGGCGAAGCCCCTGCACTTCTGCATATTCCTTGGAGAAACCCTGGTCTCCTCTCTCTTAGCTGTGGGTCTCACATCTGTCTCATCCTAGAGTTATCCTATTAAATCCCAAGTGGTAACAGACTTCTTTATCTCCCAAGTAAGACCATACCAGGTAGCAGTTTCCCTAAAGGTTTACAGGATGACAAGGGAGGGGGATCGCAGTTTGGCACTTCACAGCAATTCACCCAAAATGGAATACTGGGCCTCCTAATCCTAGAACCCCTGCCATGTGGAATTTCACACAGGCTGCTGTCTCCTCAGGGAATTCTGCCTACTGCCAATTTGTACAGCCAGGCCCGTCCTTCTCCCTCCTTCAATGACTTCTTCTGCACCCCTTTTTCTGAGCCCCTTAGCACCTCTCTCTTAGGCTGCGCTTGGAAAGGTAAGTCTCTGTTCTGTTCTCTGTATTGTTTGGCATTTCAGCATTTGCCCTGTGTCTCCCTGTTGTTCACCCTCTGGGGGTGATCATGACCAAAGTCACTATAAGAGTTTTTCTGAGCCCCACCCCTTGCCCCAATTAAAGAACAAAATTATCTTGCTAAGGGAATTTAGATGTGTGCCTTTCTGAAAAATTAGCTCAAATGTCAGTCTGCCTTTTAAAAACATAAAATAATCCTATTTAAAGTATATTATTAGAAAGGTAACCTCTTTAAGAACAACACATTTTCATCTGTTTAGCATGAATTCCATATTGCCTTAAACAGATACGTTGAGCCAAAATGTTAAAATAAGAATCCCACATAACTACTGGTCTAAGAAAAAGCATATAAAAATATACTGCTCAACTGCCTTCAGAGAGATCTACCTCTTCCAAGAGGAGTCAGAACAGGCTTCTGACCGTCATAATCAGAATGCACTGCGTTCAGGAGTGGAAGGAACTGCGTTCAGGAGTGGAAGGAACACTACATGGGGAGTCAGAAACCTGAGTTCAAATTCTGAGACTGGATCTTGAACACACTAATTATGACTCAAATATCACGTCTATTATAACCTATTTACTCTCAACAGTGTCTTTATCTAATAAAATTATTCACTATTATATATAATCATTTGCCTGAGATGACATGAATCAGTTCCTTTATTCACATTAGTAATTGGTAGAGCTTGAATTAATGATAGTGCTTGGATTGTAATGCAATTTCCCTGAATGTTAAGTACTTGTTTCTTTATACCAGGTGCCTCCTAGTGGCAGAAATGCAGCAAAAAGGAGACTGAATCTTCAGTAATTTTTCTTCTATGTGTAGGGATACATCTTAGATTTCAGCTTAATTTTGTCTGACTTTTCTGTTAATTGATTAGCATCTCAAATGTCTCTGCTCTTAACACATTAACCTGGGCACAGGCTTGGCTTAGTGTAGGTATATTGAAAGTGGCATTAAGCCAGGAGAAGCCCACCTTCTATCTTTGCTGTAAGCTCCCTGTCAATTATATTTCTTCCTTTGTCTTTGTTTTCATATATGTGGCTATTATTTCTTTCATGGTCATGATTCTCAATCAGAAATTATGTAAAGGTATTTATTTTAGGGTTTTAAGTTTTTACTTACACTGCTTTTGGTCTGAAAACATTGCAAGTCTTATTTCAACCTGGATATAACTTAGAAAACAAATAATTACGGTGTAGCAAAGAGAGGAAAAATCTGATTTCCTTGATTCAAAGAAGCCTTTGAGTCTGGCTAAATAGACAGAGAATAAACATTTGGCGTTTGATTGATGCCTCCTAACTTGCAATTTTGTATATAGAGAGACAGAAAAGAGGGAGACACAGAAAGAAGCTCAATGCCACATCTAAACACGAAGGTCAGCAACACCCACTTCTGGGTTTGGTGTAGCTGTTAAATTCTTGCTTGATTTTGGACAAGTAACAATACAAAATGAGGAATCTAGTCATCCTTCTGTTCTCCAAACAAAGCTGTATGGTTGTCTTAGTTCCTTAGGGCTGCTATTAGGTTAGTGCAAAAGTTATTGCAGTTTTTGCCATTACTTTTAATGGCAGAATACCATAACAGAATGCGATAAATATATATAACAGAATACTTAATACCATATAACAGACTACCATAAATCAGGTGCCTTATAAACACAGAAATGTATTTTTTACAGTCCTAAAGTCTGGAAAGTCCAAGATCAAGAAACTGGCAAACTCAGTGTCTGGTGAGGGCCAGCTTCCTGATTCATAGATAGCTGTCTTCTCTTGTGGTGTCCTCACACGGCAGAAAGGGTGACGGAGCTCTCTGGGATCTCTTTTATAAGAGCCCTAATCCCATTATGAGGGCTCTGTCCTCATGACTGACCACCTCCCAAAGGCCCCGCCTCCGAATACCATCCCATTGGGAGTTAGGTCTCAACGTTTGAATGTTGTGAGGGATACAAACATTCAGCCTGAATAATTATTATGTTTCTTATTTACATTTTAAAATATCTTCCAGGGAAGAATTTAAATGACAGAACGTTGCTTCTTCAGTCTTCAGCAAGAGCTTGGTATTTAGGCAAACACCCCGTGAGGGTGAAGCTGCACGGCTTCACCTATTGTTCACCTGACTCAATTCAGCTTCACGCTATTGTTACTCAATAGCGACATCTGCTGTTATCATAGGAGTATGGTTTCCCATATCAGGAAGCTCTGCTTTTTGGCCATGGGGTAGCTGGAATGACAGTCAACTCTCAGACATAAAGAGGCTGATTCTCTAGTTCGTGGGTTTTCTAGGGCTTTAGTGACTCTTCCTTCTCCCACCTGCTCTCTGCCTGTTGGCTGAAAGACTAATCTTAGCTTTCTTACCAGAAGTTAAGTAAGCAGAGAATAAAAACAACCTCATATCAATCAATATTGTTTCTGTTATTCGATGGTTTAAAAGATACTGTTTCCTGGCCGGGCATGGTGGCTCATGCCCGTAATCCCAGCACTTTGGGAGGCCGAGGTGGGTGGATCACCTGAGGTCAGGAGTTCGAGACCAGACTGACTAACATGATGAAACCCCATCTCTACTAAAAATACAAAAATTAGCTGAGTGTGGTGGTGGGCACCTGTAATCCCAGCTACTCAGGAAGCTGAGGCAGGAGAATTGCTTGAACCCGGGAGGCGGAGTTTGCAGTGAGCCGAGATCGTGCCATTGCACTCTAGCCTGGGCCACAAGAGTGAAACTCTATATTAAAAAAAGAAAATACTGTTTCCTTACAGAAGAATTCCGAATAATATATGTATATATTTCCCCCCCTCCGACTCTACCAAAGAGGTGGAATTTATCCCTCTAAGCCTTGAAGATAGACTCAACTGAACGACTCACTTACAAAGACTAGAGTATGGAAAGGGAAAAATGGTAACTTTTCAGTGGAGAAGGCTGGCAGATCCTACCTTAACCCGGTGAGTCAGGTGAGTATTGCCAATAATGCCAACTACACCCGATATTGTATGAAAAAAGGGCACTTCAGCACCATGGTTTTCCTTCGAAAATCCCATGACTCCAACAGACCAACAGGGATTGGGGGCTGTCCTACGAAATACCTGAGCTGAACTCCTCAAAACTGTCAAAATCATGAAAGTCAAGGAATGACTTAGAAACTGTTGTAGAGCAGAGGAGACTACAGAGACCTGAGGATTAAATGCAGCATAATATTCT
>NW_012103976.1:556145-559348 GCF_000951045.1 Mandrillus leucophaeus
TTATTGCAGTTTTTGCCATTACTTTTAATGGCAGAATACCATAACAGAATGCGATAAATATATATAACAGAATACTTAATACCATATAACAGACTACCATAAATCAGGTGCCTTATAAACACAGAAATGTATTTTTTACAGTCCTAAAGTCTGGAAAGTCCAAGATCAAGACACTGGCAAACTCAGTGTCTGGTGAGGGCCAGCTTCCTGGTTCACAGATAGCTGTCTTCTCTTGTGGTGTCCTCACACGGCAGAAGGGGTGAGGGAGCTCTCTGGGATCTCTTTTATAAGGGCCTCAATCCCATTATGAGGGCTCTGTCCTCGTGACTGACCATCTCCCAAAGGCCCCGCCTCCAAATACCATCACACTGGGAGTTAGGTCTCAACGTTTGAATGTTGTGAGGGATACAAACATTCAGCCTATAGCAATGATTTACATAAAGTTTGTGAAATGAGACTGATAAAGTAATTACCAATAGCCAGTCAGGCTGGTGTCAGAAAATTTCTTGCTATAGTATGTTAGCTACGTGAGATAAACTTTTTGAAGATTAAACACACCACAACAGGGACATAGGTGAATGAATGCACCATTGTGCTGCTGATTAACTTTTCTCCCATTTCTTATTCATATGCTACTTAGATAAAATAATACTCTTTAATTTTTTAAGCCATAATAATAATTCCATTGCACTAATCAGTACTAATCAGTGCTGGAGAAGGATAGAGCAATCTGATGTCAGGCATCCAAATATATTAAATTAATCCAAACCATCAGTTTTAAATCATTTATTTCCCTACCCAGGTTTTTCATAATTTCTATTCTGCCATTTTAGAAGTTATTTAGTTAAAAAAAAAGTTCAATACATTCAAATCTACAGTAAATGTCTGAAAAGCTCTTTTAAGATGAATTACAGGGGACAATTGGTTTGCCAGGAGCATGCTAAGGTCAAGACCCTAAACATAACGTAGTGCAATGAACCTAATTCTAATTACTTTTTTTGTTTAATATTAAAAAGAAAAGATTATTTTTGTCTGGATGCTTTTTCAGATTTTCTTGGATTAAGTGTTGACATGTAATAAACTTAAGTAGAAGCATCAGAAATAGTATAATGATTTGCTGCTACTAAGACAGGACTGATAGGAATTTGATTTAGCCATAGAAATACCTCTTATGAGAGGAAGACCAGGTATAGTTTAAAGAAGGAAGATTTCGGCATTGCCACTCACTGATTTTCTTATCTTAGGTAAGTTACTTAGTGATATGGTTTGGCTGTGTCCCCACCCAAATCTCATCTTGATTTGTAACTCCCACAATTCCCACATGTTGTAGGAAGAATCTGGTGGGAGGTGATTGAGTTATGGGGGTGAGTCTTCCCTGTGCTGTTCTCGTGATAGTGAATGAGTCTCATGAGACCTGATGGCTTTAAACACAAGAGTTTGCCTGCACAAGTTCTCTCTCTGCCCGCTGCCATCCATGTAAGATGTGACTTGTTCCCCCTTGTCTCCCACCATGATTGTGAGTCTTCCCCAGCCACATGGACCTGTAAGTCAAATTAAACCTCTTTCTTTGTAAATTGCCCAGTCTCGGGTATGTCTTTATCAGCAGTGTGAAAACAGACTAATACACTTAACCTGTGTCTAAGACTCAATATGCTCATGGGCAAGGTAGAGATAATCATCTCTTCCCATACAGTTATTGTAAATAACTAAAAAAGATAATATATGTGAAGTACTTAAAGCCATGCCTGGCATATAGCAACTGCTCAATAAATGGTGGCTACTATTGTATCAATAATAAGGTTTCTCTTCTATTATTCTAGGATCAGTTAGCAAGAAATAATCCAACACACTCAAACTTACAATAAAAGTCTGACTTACCCTTTTAAGTTAAATTGTTATATGAAACTAACATGAGTCTTCTTTTAAAAACATGATTATTCAACATGCAATCTATTATGTTTTCCACAGTTTCTTTTCAAAGAAAAGACAAATTCTGACCAAGTTTTTCATAGAAATAAAAATATCAGACCATACCCTAATTTTGATGTATTGATCAGCTTACTATCTTGAACAAAATGGTGGCCAATAAAGACTTCCCAATGGACATGACGTCTGATACTTTGATATATTTTAATGAAAATCAAACAATGGAGAAGTGCTAGAAATATATGTTTACTCTGAGGCCAAGAAATCTGAGAGAGGGCTGGTCATGGTGGCTCACACCTGTAATCCCAGCACTTTGGGAGGGCGAGGTGTGTGGATCAACTGAGGTCAGGAGTTCAGGACCAGCCTGGCCAACATGGTAAAACCCTGTCTTTACTAAAAATACAAACAAAATTAGCTTGACGTGGTGGCAGGCACCTGTAATCCCAGCTACTTGGGAGGCTGAGGCAAGAGAATCGCCTGAACCTGGGAGGTGGAGGTTGCAGTGAGTCGAGATCACATGACTGCACTCCAGTCTGGGTGACAAGAGCAAGACTCTGTCTCCAAAAAAAAAAAGATTTTTCTTGCTCCGATCAAGTCCAACTCTAACTTTGTTTTCTTTCTCCCTCCCTATTTCTGAGCCTATCTTGACAATCCAGTTTAGTAGCCACCTTAGCAGAGACAAAGAAAATACTGGACTCAACAATTTGAGGCCCGGATGGTCCTACTAAGTAACTTTAGGATGTGAAAGCACTTTGGGTTCCATGGAGCACTTTGGGTTCATTAGTACAATCTCGAAATCCTTCTTAAATAACATTAACTCATACATGCGATCAATAGCCCTAACTGATTTATATCAATTCTAGCTAACAATTATTTTTGAAAATGAGTTTTATGGATAGAATACAAAACATACTAGTCTCAAAAATATCCATGACCTTCTAATTCTTCATAATGTTGTCCATATTTATCATTGCAAGAACAGAGATACATCTGAGTATCAAATGTTTAAGAAAGCCTACTGACAAAACAGTAAATTAAATGGAATATTTACCCATGTTTCAGCTAAAATAGTCTATGTCAGACTTTAGAATTGATATAGAAACCCCCAAACACTGTTTACTTTGATCAGTTTGCAGAAACTGAATAATTATTATGTTTCTTATTTACATTTTAAAATATCTTCCAGGGAAGAATTTAAATGACAGAACGTTGCTTCTTCAGTCTTCAGCAAGAGCTTGGTATTTAGGCAAACACCCCGTGAGGGTGAAGCTGCACGG
>NW_012103976.1:560225-572532 GCF_000951045.1 Mandrillus leucophaeus
ATGAAGGTCAAGGAATGACTTAGAAACTGTTGTAGAGCAGAGGAGACTACAGAGACCTGAGGATTAAATGCAGCATAATATTCTGCATGGGTTCCTGGAACTGAAAAAGGACACTAGGAGAAAAACGGGGATGTCAGTTTGGTGAAAGGCTGGGATTTAGTTAATAGTTCTGTATCAATGTTGGTTTTTTCATTTGGACAAGTTTACCATTGTATAACAATAACATTAGGGGAAACTAAAACTGGGTGAGGGGTATATGGGAACTTTTCATATTATCTTTGCAAATTTCCCGTAAATTGCCAAGTATTCCAAGATACAATTTAAAAATATATATATATTAAGAACTTGCTCTATGTCCTTCTCTGTGCCGGACACTCTTGTGGATAACACCTCACTTTTTTTTTTTTTTTTTAATAGAGATTGGGCCTCACTATGTTGCCCAGGTCTCAAACTTCCAGCCTCAAGAAATTCTCCCTCCTCAGCCTCCCAAAGTGCTGGGAGCTGGGATTACAGGCATGAGCCAATATGCCCAACTACACCTCACATTTGAAGGACATGGCACAGATTAGAATGTGTTTTCAGATTTTTTTTTCCCATGTAAACTTCCACAACAGCCATGTGAGGCAGGCCAGATGGGATTATTTCCATCTAGAGATGAAAAAACAAACTCAGAGAAACTTTATCCTGCTAAAAGTCATTCAAGGAGTTAGATGCAAAGCCAGAACTCACCCACAGGACTCATGGCACCATCTTCAAAGTGTCTTCTACTCCTCACAACAAGTTTCTAGTCTGTAAATTCTAATAAAGAAGAGGGAGGAGGAAGATGGTGGATCGGAGACAGGGCTAACATGCAGCTCCCATTTATACAGACAGAACATGTGGAGACTCACACTGTGGACTTTTGCTCCAAGAACCACCACCAGGGAAACCAAAACAATTCGCAGATCCTTTGAAAGAAGTGACAGGCCACTGCAAATTCCATGAGACAGGTGAAAAACTGTGAGTTCCCAAAATGTGAGAGGAGGGGCAAACCTGCCTCCACACACACATCCTCCCTGGGAAACCTGAAAATCCAGACTGTGGGAGAAGGATTTAACCTTACCTAGAGCCAAAACAGATTTAGCATGAATATAAAAGCAGAAGCAGCAGTGGAAAGAGTCTCGCAGGCACTCCCTGTCTCCAACTCAAGCCCAGTGAAGCCATCCTTGACTGTATCTCACGGGGACTCTCAGGGAAGGCAGCCAGCAGAATTTAGGAGGAGGTCACAGGGTAATATAAACTTCCAACTGAACTTTGTAGTAGTTTTGTCTGTGCACAAAGTCTTGAGCAGAATCTGAGTAGCAAATGGGAACTGCTGCAAAAGGAAGAGCAGGACACAGCCGACAGCGTAGGGAGATGGGGAGGGGTGAGGGGCAAGGCCTGAAAGCCATGCTTGCTTTCTCAGCAGGGAAGCTTGTAGCCTGGGGCAAGGTCCGAGTCCTGCACTCAGGCTTCCTGGACATAACTCAGAGCTATTAGCCCGGCACAGCCAAAGTGAGACCAGCATGGCCAGCTGTGTAGGAGCTGGGTGAGGCCTATTGCTACCAGCTTTCCCCCACTTCCCCGGTGACAGAGGCAGCCATAATTCCCTCTGGAACATAACCCCATTGGCCTGAGAATCACCCCCCATCCCCCACAGTGGACACAGCAAGGCCCACGCAAGAATAGTCTGAGCTCAGACCTGCCTAACCCTGTCCCCACCTGATGGTATTTCTCTACCCACCCTGGCAGGCAATCACAGGAGACATAAACCCTTGGGAGCTTTATGGCCCTGCCCATTGCCTGAGAAACCCAGATACTTATCCTGGCCAACTTAGGGCAAGCTTACGTCCCCTTTCTACTATCGCAGCTGGTGCTCCTTAAAGACCACCTCCTGGCTGAAGACCAACCAACTCAGGACATCACAGCAACTCACCACAGAATACCCTTGCTCCAAGGAAAGAGAAAACAATAGCTAATTCCATTGCCTGCTACGTCCTGGCTAACTAGAGGTCCTGAGTCTCTCCACGTGACAACTTCTCTGCTAGCATAACCAGCATTCAAGAAAGCCAGCACATTAAACATATCTACAACCAGGGACTCTCACACAGTCTACTTCACTCGCCTGCCACCTCCAACAAAGCAGGTGCTGGTATCCATAGCTGGGAGATCTGAAGGTGGATCACATCACAGGAATTTTTGCAGAAATTCTCCAGAACCAGCCTGGAGCCCATTATGTGGCTAGACCCAGAAGAGCAACAACAATCACTGCAGTCTGGCTCTCAGGAAGCCCCATCCCTCGGGGAAGGGGTAGTGTACCACATCAAGGGGTCACCCTGCAGGACAAAAGAATCGGAACAGAAGTGCTTGAGTTACAGATTTGTTCACTGAAATAGTCTACCCAAATGGGAGGGACTCAGGAAAGTAATTCAGGTAATATGACAAAGCAAGGTTCTATATCACCCCCGGAACACCACACTAGCTTCCCAGCAATGAATCCAAACCAAGAAGAAATCTCTGAATTGCCAGTTGAATAATTCAGCAGGTTGGTTATTAAGCTACTCAAGGAGATACCAGAGAAAGGTGAAAACCAACTTAAAGATATATAATTTTTTTTTTCTTTTTTTTTCTTTTGAGAGAGAGTTTTGCTCTTGTCACCTAGGCCGGAGTGCAATGGCACAATCTTGGCTCACCACAACCTCTGCCTCCCAGGTTCAAGCGATTCTCCTGCCTCAGCCTCCAGAGTAGCTGGGATTACAGGCACCTGCCACCACACCCAGCTAATTTTTTTGTATTTTTAGTAGAGACAGGGTTTCACCATGTTGGCCAGGCTGGTCTTGAACTCCTGACCTTGTGACCCACCCACCTTGGCCTCCCAAAGTTCTGGGATTACAGGTGTGAGCCATGGCGCCTGGCCTTAAGGAAATTTTTTTAAAATACAGGTTATGAATGAAAAATTATTCAGAGAAATCGATATCATAAAGAAAGAACAATCATAACTTCTGGAAAGGAAAGACACACTTAAAGAAATACAAACTGCACTGGAAAGTGTCAACAATAGACTAGAACAAATAGAAGAAAAACTTCAAAGACAAGACTTTCAAAATAACCCAATCAGACAAAGAAAAAAGAGTTTTAAAAAATGAACAAAACCTCCAAGAAATTTGGGATTATTTTAAGCAGCCAAACCTAAGAATAATTGGTATTCCTGAAGAAGAGAAATTCAAAAGTTTGGAAGACTTATTCAAGTTAATAGTTGAAGAAAACTTCCCTGGCGTGGCTAGAGATCTAGACATCCAAATACAAGAAGCACAAAGAACATCTGGGAAATTCATTGCAAAAAGATCATCACCTAAGCACATAGTCATCAGGTTATCTAAAGTCAAGACTAAGCAAAGAATCTTAAGAGCTGTGAGGCAAAAGCATCAGGTAACCTATAAAGGAAAACCTGTAAGGTCAACAGCAGCTTTCTCAGCAGAAACCCTACAAGCCAGAAAGGATTGGGGTCCTCAAACAAAATAATTGCCAATCACAAATTTTGTATCCAGTAAAACTAAGGTTCATAAATGAAGGAGAGATAAAGTCTTTTTCCATCAAACAAATGCTGACAGAATTCACCACTACCAAGCCAGCACTATAAGAACCACTAAAAGGAGTTCTAAATCTTGAAACAAAACCTCAAAATACACCAAAATAGAAGAACCTTTTTAAAGCATAAGTCTCACAAGGCCCATAAAACTATAACACAATTTAAAAAAAAAAAAAACTAGCACAATGAATAAAGGAGTACCTCACATCTTAATACTAACATTGAATGTAAATGGCTTAAATGCCCCACTTAAAGAAACAGAATGGCAGACTATATGAAACTTCACCAACTAAGTATCTGTTGTCTTCAAGAGACCCACCTAATGCATAAGGACTCATATAAACTTAAGGTAAAGAGGCAGAAAAGGTATTTCATACAAATGGAGACCAAAAACTATCAGGAGTAGCTACTGTTATATCAGGCAAAGCAGACCTTAAAGCAACACCTGAAATAGACAAAGAGGGACATTATATAAGATAAAAATAATCAGTCCAATAGAAAAAATCACAGTCTGAAACATATATGCACCTAAAACAGGAGCTTCCAAATCTATAAAACAATTGTTACTAGACCTAAGAAACAAGACAGACAGCAACACAATAATAGTGGGGACTTCAGTACTCCACTGACAGCACTAGACAGGTCATCAAGACAGAAAGTTAACAAAGAAACAATGGCCTCAAGCTATACCCTAGAACAAACAGACTTAACAGATATATACAGAACATTCTACCCAACAACTGCAGAATATACATTCTTTTCATCAGCACATGGAATATTCTCCAAGATAGACCATATGGGAGACCACAAAACAACTTTCAATACATTTTTTAAAAATAGAAATTATGTCAACTACCCTCTCAGACTACAGTAGAAAAAAACTGGAAATTAACTCCAAAAGGAACCCTCAAAACTACACAAATACATTGACATTAAATAATCTGCTCCTGAATGATCTTTGGGTCACCAATGAAATCAAGATTGCAACTAAAAAATTATTTGAACTGAATAATAACAGTGATACAACTTATCAAAACCTCTGGGATACAGCAAAAGTGGTGCTAAGAGGAAAGCTCATAGCATTAAATGCCCACATCAAAAAGTCTGAAAGAGCACAAATAGACACTCTAAGGCCACACCTCAAGGAACTAGAGAAACAAGAACAAACCAAACCCAAACTCAGCAGAAGCAAAGAAATAACAAAGATCAGAGCAGAACTAAATGAAATTGAAACAGCAAATAAATAAATAAATAAATAAATAAGTAAACAAACAGCTGGTTCTTTCAAAAGACTAAAAAAGTGATAGACTATTAGTGAGATTAACCAAGAAAAGAAGAGACAAGATACAAGTAAGCTCAATTAGGAATAAAACAGGAGATATTACAACTGATACCACAGAAATAGCAAAAGATTATTCAAGGCTACTATGAACACCTTTATGCACACAAACTAGAAAATCTAAAGGGGATGCATAAATTCCTGGAAATATACAACCCTCCTTGATTAAATCAGAAAGAAATAGAAAGTCTGAACAGACCAATAACAAGTAGCAAGACTAAAACTGTAATTTAAAAATTGTGGACAAAAAAAAAAAATTTCAGGAGCAGATGGATTTTCACAGGTGAATTCTATCAGGCATTCAAAAAATTGGTACCAACGTTACTGAAACTATTCCAAAAGACAGAGAAAGAGGGAATCCTTTGTCAATCATTCTATGAAGACAATACCACCCTAATAACAAGACCAGGAAGGGACATAACCAAAAGGAAAACTACAGACAAATACCCCTGATGAGCATAGATACAAAAATCCACAACAAAATACTAGTTAACTGAATTCAACAGCATATCAAAAAGATAATACATTGTGATCAAGTGAGTGTCATTCCAGGGATGCAGGGATTGTTTAACACAGGGAAGACAACAAATGTGATACACCACATAAACAGAATTAAAAACAAACATCTTATGATCATCTCAATAGATGCAGAAAAAGCACTGGACAAAATCCAGCGTCATTTTGTGATCAGCAAAATCAGCATAGAAGGGACACCTCAAGGTAATAAAAAGCAATCTATGACACACCCACAGCCAACATTATACCAAGTGGGGAAAAGTTGAAAGCATTCCCTCTGAGAACTGGAACACGACAAGGATGCTCACTTTCACCACTGCTATTCAACATTGTACTGGAAGTCCTAGCCAGAGCAATCAGACAAGAGAAATAAATCAGAACATCCACATTGGTAAGGAGGAAGTCAAACTGTTTCTGTTAACTGGTGATATCATCGCATACCTAGAAAACCCTGAAGACTCTTCCAAAAAGTCCCTAGATTTGATACATGAATTTAGCGATGTTTCAGAATACAAAATCAATGTACACAAATCAGTAGCACTGCTATACACCAGCAATGACCAAGCTGAGAATCAAATCAAGAACTCAACCCTTTTGCAACAGCTGCCAAAAAAATAAAATACTTAGTAATATAGCTAACCAAGGATGTGACAGATCTCTACAACGAAAACTGCAAAACACTGCTGAAAGAAATAGACGACAAAAACAAACGGAAACACATCCCATGCTCATGGATGGGTAGAATCAATATTGTGAAAATGACCATACTGCCAAAAGCCATCTACAAATTCAATACAATTCCCATCAAAACGCCATCATGTAAGATACAAGATGAGTAATCATCCCTTCATTCATTCATTCAACAAATATTTTTGAACATCTGGCACTTATCACACACTGCCCTAGGCACTTAGGATACATCGTTGAACAAAAGAGACCAAAAGCCCTTCTGTCCAAGAGCTTATATTTCTAGAGAGAAACTACATTAAATTCAAATAAACATTTTTTGTTCACCATGAAAGGTAAAAATATGGGCCACAGGCTGAGAAAAGATATATAACCAACAAGAATTTGTATCCAGAATACATAAATAATGTGGACAAATGAACTACAAGAAAAATACACAAAACAAAACCTTATGGGCAAAAGAATAAGCAATTCCCAGAAGTAGAAAGCGAAATGCCTGTAGACATGAAAAGATGGGTATTTCATTAGTAGTCAGGGAAATACTAGTTATAATATCAAAGAAATACCATTTTATAACTATGAAACTCTCAAAAATGAAAAAGCCCGACTATATCAAGCATTGGAAATAATGTGGTACAATGAGGATTCTTAATTGTTTAGTTAGAATAAATTGGCGCCGTACTTTGCACAATAGTTTTTACAATAGCTAGTAGACTTGAAGATGAGTGTATTATTTCCCCTAGCAATTCCACTCCCAGCCATAGACCTCAGAAAAATGAATGTATATAAAGAAGATATACAGAATTGTTTGTAAAAACAAAATTGTAAACAACTAAATGTCCAACAGGAGAATAAATAAATAAATTTTGATGATTTAAAAAAAAATTCCAATAGGAGTGATTCTATTAGGAATGACTGACTCTTTAATATAAGACCATTGGATTTACTGGATCCATGTTATCCTGGCCTTTCACTTTGAGTATTTAAGTGCTGAAAACAGTAATGAATGCTATTAGAAAAATATTGAAATGGGAAAGAATAAATTAAAGTTATAATATTGATTCCCAGACTTCATCATGAAGTAATAAACTTCTCTCTGCCAAGGAAAATCCTTATCCTGTAAGACTCAGTTCAAGAATTACTTTGTGAGTCCTTCTTCCTTGGTTCTCCCCTGCCTACTAAAAGTATACTCCTATAACCTCTGTATTTGAGTAACACTTTTCACTGTTTCCTTTGTTTTTTATATTGGGGGTGGAGGGGGCATAAATATTAGAAATATACATGTATATTTTTACTACATATAAAATGACTGTCCCACCTCTCCTTTCCTTAGAACCTCTTTTTCTATTCAAATTTAACACTCAGATATTTCTTCTAGCCAAAGTGACTCAAGGTGGATGGGCAGTAGTTATTAAATTACTTAAGTTAAAAGTCTCAAATGCAAATGTCTTCAGAGACCAGATAGGGAGCATAAATGGGTAAAGGAGGCCCAAGTATAGGAAAAGTCAAGTGGCCTTCCCCATCATTTATTTTCCTACTTTTGTAAGATTCATAAAAACTGGGTTTTTTTTTCTACTGTAAGAGAAATGGTAGCTAGGCTTGGTGACTCATGCCTGTAATCCCAGCACTTTGTGGGAGCCAAGGCAGGAGGATTGCTTGAGCTCCAGATTTCAAGACCAGCCTAGGCAAAATAGGGAGACTCCCATCTCCACAAAAAAGTAAAAAATTTGCCAGGTGTTATGGTGCATGTCTGTGGTCCCAGCTACTTCGGAGGCTGAGGTAGGGGGAATTGCTTGAGAGGAGGAAGTTGAGGCTGCAGCAAGCCATGATCGCACCAGTAGGCTCCAGCTTAAGTGACAGAGTGAGACCCTGTCACTTACACACACACACACACACACACGCACACAGAGAGAGAGAGAGAAATGGTGCTTGATGATAAATGGCAATTGACATTTGACCTCAGTATTTGATTCCACTTATTATATGAGGTACCTAGAGTAGTCAAACTCATAGAGACAGGGAGAAATTTGGGGGAGCAATAGAGAGTGATGTGAACTGAGGCAAACTGGAAAGTTTATGGCCTGTTTAAAGGGAAAGTATGAGATGAGGCCAGGCTATCTTATTATGACAGAATGCAAGCAAATAAGCGAAAAAAGATGGAAACATAGCAAAAATGCACAGAAGTCAATTTGGATGGCCTCCTACTGATGAAGTCCGGTCCAATTTGAGCATTAAAAGAAATAAATATAACAATGGGTTATGACTCATCAAACACAACAGGAAACCATGATGAGAAATTGGTTATCATCAAGTTTCAAATTACCTTCCCACGAAACACATTAAATAGAAATGAGGCTGGGTGAGGTGACTCACACCTGTAATCCCAGCACTTTGGGAGGCCGAGGCAGGTGGATCATCTGAGGTTAGGAGTTTGAGATCAACCTGGCAAACATGGTGAAACACTGTCTCTACTAAAAATATAAAAATTAGCTAGGCATGGTAGTGTGCACCTGTAATCCCAGCTATTCAGGAGGCTGAGGCAGGAGAATCGCTTGAACCTAGGAGGCGGAGGTTGCAGTGAGCCAAGATCGTGCCACTGCACTCCAGCCTGAGTGAAAGAGACTTTGTCTCCAATCAATCAATCAATCAATCAATAAGAAAAAAGTACAAGTTTACGGTGAAGAATCCTGCAGACACTATCTTAATCAAATTATCAAAGTGAATATCATTAGTAACTGGACAAATTGAAATTCTGCACCACCTGATAAGAGGCAATAAGAACACAGCATCAACTTTAGTGATACACCTAACAACAGTGCATACTGAATCTAATTATGAGTAAAACCAATAAGAACACGGCATCAATTTTAGTGACATTCCTAACAGCAGTGCATACCGAATCTAATTATGAGGAAACCAACATCTGCCTCCACTATCCATCTCTGGAAGCCTTCATCTTGCAAAACAGAAACTCTATACCAATTAAACAATAACTCCCCACTGTGCCATCTTCCCCAGTCCTGGAAAGCACCATTCTACTTACTACTATGATTTTTACTACTTTAGGTACCTCATATAAGTGGAATCATACAGTATTTGTCTTTTTCTGCTTGATTTAATTCACTTAGCATAATGTCCTCAAAATTCATCTAGCATGTGTCAGAATTTCATTCATTTTTAAGGCTGAATAATATCTCACGGTATGTATATGCAACAGTTTGCATATCTAGTCAGCTGTCCATACACACTTGATTGCTTCCATGTTTTAGCTATTGTTAATAAAGGTGCTATGCATTTTTAGTAGAGAAGGGTTTCACTATGTTGGCCAGACTGGTCTTGAACTCCTGACTTCGTGATCCACCTGCCTCGGCCTCCCAAAGTGCTGGGATTACAGGCGTGAGCCACTGCACTCGGCTCTACTAAAAATACCAAAAAAAAAAAAAAAAAAATTAATACAAAAAAAATTAGCCAGGCGTTGTGGTGGGTGCCTGTAATCCCAGCTACTCGGGAGGCTGAGGTAGGAGAATTGCTTGAACCCAGGAAACAGAGGTTGCAGTGAGCCGACACAGTGCCACTGCACTCCAGACTGGGCGATAGAGCTAGACTCTGTCTCAATAAATAAATAAATAATAAATAGATAGATAGATAGATAGATAGATAAATGTGCTATGAACATGGGTATACAAATATTTCTTCAAGATTCTGCTTTCAATTCTTTTGGGTACATGCCCAGAAGTGAAATTGCTGGATCATATTCTATTTTTAATTTTTAAAGGAACTATCATACTGTTTTCCACTGCAGCTATATCATTTTACCAACAATGCACAAGGGTTTCAATTTCTCTACCTCCTCATCAACATTTGTTATTTTTAGGTTTTGTGTGTGTGTACTTTTTAAAATAATAATCATCCTAATAGGATCTGAGGTGGTATCTCAATGTAGTTTTGATTTGCATTTCCCTGATGGTTAGTGACATTAAACATCTTTTATGTGCCTTTTTGCCATTCATATATTGTCTTAAATATGATATATGAGTGGCAAAATGACACATAATCCTAACAAATCGGATAGTTTTTTAGTTGTTGAGTTTTAGAAGTTCTTTATGTATTCCGGATATGTTCATCCCTTAACAGATATATGACTTGCAAATATATTCTCTCATTCAGTAGGTTACCTTTCGATTTTGTTAGTCCTGTCTTTGGATAAATGGAAGTTTATCATTTTCCAGAAGCCCAATTTGTCTCGTTTTTTTCTTTGGTTGCCAGTGCCTTTGGTTTCATAGCCAATAAATTATTGCCAAATCTAATATCATGAAGCTTTTGCCTTACGTTTTCTTTTAGGAGTTTCACAGTTTTTGTTCTTATGTTTTGGACTTCGACCCATTTTGAGTTCATTTCTGCATATGGTGTTAGGCAAGGGTACAACTTCATTCTTTTGATGTGGATACCTACTTTTCCCAGCGCTATTTGTTGAAAAAATCTCTTTTCCTCATTGAATGGTCTTAGCACTCTCGTCAAAGATCATTTGATCATATATGTAAGCAATTATTTGGAGATTTGTTACTTCTTTCTATTGGTTTAAATGTCTATCTTTATGGCAGCACTACACTGTTCTTATAACTGTAGCTTTTTTTTTCTTTTTTTTTTTTTTAATTATAGAGACGGGCTCTTGCTATGTTGCTCAGGTTGGTCTCGAACTCCTGGCTTCAAGCAATCCTCCTGCCTCAGCCTCCCAAAATGCTGGGATTAGAGCCATGAGCCACGATACCCGGCCATGAATGTAGCTTGGTAACAAGTTTTGAAGTCAGGCTGTGTGAGTCCTTCAACTTTGTTCTTTAAGATTGTTTTGGCTATTTGTGATCCCTTGAGATTTCATATAAACTTTAGGACGTATTTTTCTATTTCTGCAAAAATGTATTGGGATTTGCATTGAATCTGTAGATCACTTTGGGTAATATTGACATCTTAATATTAAGCCTTTCAATAATTGAATAATGCCTTTTCCTTTATTAGCATCTAATGTATTTCAGGAATTTTTATAGTTTTTGTTATACAAATCTTTCACCTCCTTGGTTAATTCCTAAGTATTTTATTCTTTTTGGTGCTATTGTAAATGGAGTTTTTTTTTTTTTTAATTTTCTTTTCAGATTGCTTATTGTCTACTTCTTTTAAGTTTTTCAATTCCTTGGCATACAATTTTCAGAGTGCTCTCTTATACTCCTTTTCACTTCTGCAGAGTCAGTAGTAGTATCTTAAACTTTCTGATTTTAGTTATTTGAATCTTCTCCCCTTTTTTCTTAGTCAATATAGAGAATGGTTTGTCAATTTTGTTGATTGTTTCAAAGAAGCAACTTTTGGTTTCATTGATTTTTCTCTTCTGTTTTTCTGTTCTCTCATGTTTCTAAGTTTCATTATTTCCTTCCTTCTGTTATCTTTGAGCTTTCTTTGTCCTTTTTCTAGTTCTGAAATTGTAAAATTAGGTTATTGATTTGAGATCTTTCCTGTTTTTTAAAATGTAAATGTTTACGGCTATAAATTTCCTCCTTACTACTGCTTTCACTATGTTCCGTAAGTTTTTGGTACATTGTCCTTTCATTTTTATTTATCTCTCAGTATTTTCTAATTTCCCTGTGATTTCTTCTTTGATACATTGGTTTTTTAAGAGTGTGTTGTTTAATTTGCATGAATTTGTGAATTTCCTAATGTTTCTTCTGTTGTCTATTCTGATTTCTAAGTTCATTCTGTTGTGGTCAGAGAAGATACTTTGTATGATATCAATGTTTTAAAGTCTAGTGAGACTTAAGTTGTAACTTAACATGTAGTCTAAAATGTCCCATGTGCACTTAACAGGAATGTGTATTCTGTTGTTGAATAGACTGTCCTGTGTATGTCTGTTAGATCTACGTGTTTTATTGTGTTAAGTCCTCTGTTTTCTTACTTATCTTCTATCTCATTATTCTAGTCATTATTATTTATTTTTCTTTTTTGAGATGAAGTTTCACTTTTGTTGCCCAGGATGGAGTGCAATGGGGTGATCTTGGCTCACTGCAACATTTGCCTGTCTGTTTCAAGCAATTCTCCTGCCTCAGCCTCCTGAGTATCTGGGATTACAGGTGTGCACCACCATGTCTGGCTAATTTTGTATTTTTAGTAGAGGT
>NW_012103976.1:573133-575943 GCF_000951045.1 Mandrillus leucophaeus
CCTCACTCTGTCACCCAGGCTGGAGTTCAGTGACATTGTCATGGCTTGCTGCAGCCTTGACTTCCCAAGTTTAAATGATACTCCCACCTCAGCCTCCAAAGTAGCTGGAACTACAGGTGCACACCACCATACCCAGCTAATTTTTGTATTTTTTTTTTATAGAAAAAGAATTTGGTCATGTTGACCAGGCTGGTCTTAATCTCCTGGGCTCAAACGATCCACCTGCCTCTGCCTCCCAAAGGGATAGGATTACAGGCATGAGCCACTATACCTGGCCACTATTTGTTTTCTATATTCCTTATAGCTTTTTTTAAAATCCCCCATCATTGTCTCTTTTTGTCCTCTGCTTCACTGCCTCTTTATAGTTAATTTTTTGTAGTAAAGCATTTTAATTTTCTGTTCATTTCCTTTCTGCTATATCTATAATTATTTTCTTTGTGACTGTCTTGGGGATTACATTTAACATTCTGAGGTTATAACACTATAATTTAAATTTATATCAATTTAACTTCAATAATATATAAAAACTGCTCAGTTACAGCTCTGTCTCCATCTGTTTTATTTTTCGATGTAACAAAATTACACCTTTGTATGTGGTGTGCTCAAAAATATAAACAAATAATTGTTTTCTTAATGCATTATTCTTTTGAATTGTGTAGTAAACAATATATGAAGGTACAAACCAAAGTTACAATGTTGTAACTTGTACAATGTTGTAAAATTGTACAAAATTACAATTTTAGACTAATAATTTTTAAAAATGTATTAGTCTCTTAGATCATACAGAAAACAAAAAAGTTGATGTACAAACTGTTGTTACACAAATACTATCTTTTATAATTGCCCATGTATTTATCTTTCCTGATATTTTTATTTCTTCATATGACTTTAACCTGCAAGACTCCCTTACAGGGCTGGTCAGGTGGTAGTGAATTCCCTCAATTTTTGTTTATCTAGGGAAGTCTTAATTTCCTTCTCACTTTTGAAGGATAGCTTTGCTGGATGTAGAATTCTTGGCTGACAGATTTTTTTTTTCTTTTAGCATTTTGAATGTATCAGTTCACTACCTTCTGGACTCCAAAGTTTCTAATAAAGAAATCCATTTTAATCTTATTGAGGATCCCATTTATGTGATGACTTGCTTTTCTCTTGCTGTTCTTTGTCTTTCAATCGTTTTATTATGTGCCTTGGTGTGGGTCTCTTTGAGTTCATCCTACCTGGAATCCATTAAGTTTCTCGGATGTTTATATTCATGTCTTTCATCAAATTTGCGAAGTATTTTGCCATTTGTTTTCAAATAATCTTTCTTTTACTCTCTCTAAAACTCCTACAATGCATGTGTTGGTGCTATTGATAGTACCATGGAGATTTTAGTCCCTTTTCACTTTTCTTCAGTATTTTTTCTTTGTGTTCCTCAGATTTGACAATTTCAATAGTCCCATCTTCGTGTTCACTGATTTTTTTTCTTCTGCTTACTTCTAATAAACTTTGAATACTTCTAATAAGCTTTTCATTTAATTCATTGTACTTTTCAGCTCTCAAATTTCTTTTTGAATTACCTTTAAGTTTTCTATCTCTTTATTGATATTTCCATTTTGTTCATATACCATTTTCTTTCTTTATGCCATCTTTTAGTTATCTGAGTGTCTTTAAGATAGTTGATTTAAAGATAAGATAGATGTGGCATCTTATCTTCTTCAGCGACAGTTTCTGCTGGTTTATTTTTTCCCTTTGGATAAGCCATACTTCCCTGTTTCTCTGTATACTTTTGAGTTTTTTGGTTGGAAACTGGACATTTCAATCTAATAATGTGGCAACCCTGAATATTATATTCTACTTTCTTCCCCAGGGCTTGCTGTTTTTGTTTTGGCTTTGTTTTGTTTTTGATTGCTGTAGACTATCTCTATGCCAAGGATCAGCCTGAGACGTAAAGTCTACTCAGGTCTTTTCTGAGCCTCTGTCTTTTCCTGGGCATGTGGGGTAACTTTTTTGCTTTGAATGTTCTAGTTTTTAAGGTCTCACATCCAAAAGGGTGAGGGGGAGGAGAAAAATAGAGGAGGGAAGTTAAAGGGCACCAGCCCTTTAAATTCCTAGGAAGTCACTTCAGTTGGAGGGGGTGAAGCTTGCAATAATGAAGGGAGGATGTGACAGTGGCTATCCCCCCTCCATACTGGACTTCCATGATCAGAAGCAGCAATCAGCAATTAGAACACAAATCCCTGATATTTGGAGGAGACAGTCCTTTTTGCCCACCTCGGCCTCTCACTGGGTGCATACAAGATACTCCAAAACTCCTCCTCACAGCTGCCTGCCACAGGGCTGGGGTTGAAGGATGGGTATCCACTACTGAAGGAAGAGCTGAAATTTACCAAAATTAAGTGGAATTTACCTTCCAAGCCTTCCTCTGGAATTTGCAAGCCTTGAATAGACTCCAGAGTTCCAAAATAGTTACATCAGATAAACACTGTACAATTGTTTAGGTGTACAGACTAATTCCTGATGCTTCCTATTCCTCTATCTTCCCAAAATATGCTTTCCTGGAACTATTTTTATATCTAATTTTTCTACTCACACGTTTTTAATTTTACATAAATAAGAACACATGCTTTTGTTTTAGTGAAACCTTTTATTCTGTGAATCTCACCTTCCCCTACATGATCTCTCTCATTTCTTGGACAATCTGTTTTTTAATCATGTTTATGTAATCATTTATATATCATGATATAAACAATGCTTGTCTATATCATTTATGGATATAAACAATGCTTGTTTATATCACTTATGGATATAAACAAGCATTTACATATAAA
>NW_012103976.1:575993-587779 GCF_000951045.1 Mandrillus leucophaeus
GAAGTATTTTGCCATTTGTTTTCAAATAATCTTTCTTTTACTCTCTCTAAAACTCCTACAATGCATGTGTTGGTGCTATTGATAGTACCATGGAGATTTTAGTCCCTTTTCACTTTTCTTCAGTATTTTTTCTTTGTGTTCCTCAGATTTGACAATTTCAATAGTCCCATCTTCGTGTTCACTGATTTTTTTTCTTCTGCTTACTTCTAATAAACTTTGAATACTTCTAATAAGCTTTTCATTTAATTCATTGTACTTTTCAGCTCTCAAATTTCTTTTTGAATTACCTTTAAGTTTTCTATCTCTTTATTGATATTTCCATTTTGTTCATATACCATTTTCTTTCTTTATGCCATCTTTTAGTTATCTGAGTGTCTTTAAGATAGTTGATTTAAAGATAAGATAGATGTGGCATCTTATCTTCTTCAGCGACAGTTTCTGCTGGTTTATTTTTTCCCTTTGGATAAGCCATACTTCCCTGTTTCTCTGTATACTTTTGAGTTTTTTGGTTGGAAACTGGACATTTCAATCTAATAATGTGGCAACCCTGAATATTATATTCTACTTTCTTCCCCAGGGCTTGCTGTTTTTGTTTTGGCTTTGTTTTGTTTTTGATTGCTGTAGACTATCTCTATGCCAAGGATCAGCCTGAGACGTAAAGTCTACTCAGGTCTTTTCTGAGCCTCTGTCTTTTCCTGGGCATGTGGGGTAACTTTTTTGCTTTGAATGTTCTAGTTTTTAAGGTCTCACATCCAAAAGGGTGAGGGGGAGGAGAAAAATAGAGGAGGGAAGTTAAAGGGCACCAGCCCTTTAAATTCCTAGGAAGTCACTTCAGTTGGAGGGGGTGAAGCTTGCAATAATGAAGGGAGGATGTGACAGTGGCTATCCCCCCTCCATACTGGACTTCCATGATCAGAAGCAGCAATCAGCAATTAGAACACAAATCCCTGATATTTGGAGGAGACAGTCCTTTTTGCCCACCTCGGCCTCTCACTGGGTGCATACAAGATACTCCAAAACTCCTCCTCACAGCTGCCTGCCACAGGGCTGGGGTTGAAGGATGGGTATCCACTACTGAAGGAAGAGCTGAAATTTACCAAAATTAAGTGGAATTTACCTTCCAAGCCTTCCTCTGGAATTTGCAAGCCTTGAATAGACTCCAGAGTTCCAAAATAGTTACATCAGATAAACACTGTACAATTGTTTAGGTGTACAGACTAATTCCTGATGCTTCCTATTCCTCTATCTTCCCAAAATATGCTTTCCTGGAACTATTTTTATATCTAATTTTTCTACTCACACGTTTTTAATTTTACATAAATAAGAACACATGCTTTTGTTTTAGTGAAACCTTTTATTCTGTGAATCTCACCTTCCCCTACATGATCTCTCTCATTTCTTGGACAATCTGTTTTTTAATCATGTTTATGTAATCATTTATATATCATGATATAAACAATGCTTGTCTATATCATTTATGGATATAAACAATGCTTGTTTATATCACTTATGGATATAAACAAGCATTTACATATAAATTTATAAAATATGCTTATATTAATATTCCTATACTTGCTAACTTAATATTGATACACTGTTCTATTCCAAAAATAAATTTAATGTAGCTCTTACACTCATTGAATAACCAAAGTTCCATATAGTGTATGGACATTCAAAAATGTTATAAACATACAGCTATTGCAAGCATATCATTTTAAAATAGTAGAGAGTAGTTCTATTTCTAATGATAAATCAAATATTATCTGAGGCATTTTGGGAAATAGTCCTTTCTTTGAATTAAAATTAACACTTTGATTGTCAGGGTATATTGTTTACACCCTACTGGGAACAAATGGAAATATTAGGCTCAAAAATATGTATTCATTTTTCTGTGCAATGTCTATATTTTATGCCCATCTTTCTAACAGAGAAAACCTCATTATGAAATTATTAATGTCGGCCGGGCAAGGTGGCTCACGCCTGTAATCCCAGCACTTTGGGAGGCCCAGGCAGGAGGATCATGAGGACAGGAGATAGAGACCATCTTGGCTAACATGGTGAAACCCCATCTCTACTAAAAATACAAAAAAATTAGCTGAGCATGGTGGCATGTGCCTGTAGTCCCAGCTACTCGGGAGGCTGAGGCAGGAGAATCACTTGAACTCTTGAGGTGGAAGTTGCAGAGAGCCAAGATCGCACCACTGCACTCCAGCCTGGGCAACAGAGCACTCCTGCCTGGGCAACAGAGCAAGATTCCATCTCAAATAAAAAGGAAGGAAGGAAGGGAGGGAGGGAGAAAATTATTAATGTCATTGCTTAGGGTGTTCTTTCATTATACTTAATTTAAATTATTTCTTACCTTTTGAAGGGTATCATAATTTCAACAAATAATTAAGTTTGCTTGTTTGCTTTTTATTTTTAAGAAAGTTACCCTGTAAATTGACATGTATTTCTTCAGAAATAAAGGTCACTGAACATGCAAAGTTATAATACATCAAAAAATGTCATTTTCATTTTTTTATTTAAGAAAAAGGTGATATTAGCATCATTAGAGATTACAAAAAAAGACTTTGCCAGGCTGGGCATGGCGGCTCACACCTGTAATCCTACGACTTTGGGAGGCCAAGGCGGGTGAATTTCCTGAGCTCAGGAGTTCAAGACCAGCCTGGGCAACATGGTGAAACCCTGTCTCTACTAAAATACAAAAAAATTAGCCGGGCATGGCGGCATGCATCTGTAATCCCAGCTACTCAGGAGGCTGAGGCAGGAGAATTGCTAGAACCCAGGAGGCGGAGGTTCCAGTGAGCCGAGATTGCGTCATTGCACTCCAGCCTGGGCGACAGACAGAGCAAGACTTCACCTCTTAAAAAAAAAAAAAAAAAAGGGCTTTGCTTCCTAAATTTGAATAGAAATGACATACATTAATTCAATGACTTTGAAAGAAAATTTCGTTATCATAACTTTATGTCAGACATGGTAAATATGTAGACACGTACTTCATAAGTAATTTAAGTAATTTTTATTTTGATGTCAATTCCTGTCAGAGGCAGGTGACTCATAAGCTTTTTATTACTAATAACAGCAATAATGATGCTTATACTTTACTCCAAAAAATAGAAAATAGTTTTTAGACACAGCACTCTGAGGAGTCAGCCCAGACTTATGCAGGAGAAAAAGAGCATTTCTCCTATATTGCCATCCACCTGATATGCTTCTAGGTCAGAGGTCCCAGAAGGAGATAGGATCTGGTTTAGGGGGTGCTGCCAGGATGACAAGCTCTGGCTACTTTTTGTTCTCCAGGTTCTGAGACATGAAAATCAGTCTTTGGAATCCTCTCATCTTGATTAAAGAGTTGCTCTCCTGCCCGTTGAAAAAGGTGAAAAGTTTTCTCTGCTTTAGGATGATTAGAATATCCTGTTTTCACTCTATCAGGTCTAAAGAGTAGGACTAGGCTCAATAACATGCTGTCCAAGTTTTATCAGGCCTCTCATGCCGAGATCCTGGGATGTCATAAAGGTTGGTGTGGGGGGGGCGTGGCTCATCTATTGTCACTGCTTTCCCAAGCTTTTCTTTCTGCTCTTCTCTCCCCTGGTACAAAGCGCTGGCTGGTTTTCATGGCTCTGTTCCTTGGATTTATGATTGAATTACCTGTTCAGAATGAATCGCTCCATCTCTGCCACCAGACAGGTCTTTAAACAGACTTGTCACAGACAGCAAACTAAATAACCCTGGGGGTCAGCTATTCATGATGAAGGACGTAATCATTCACAATCATCTGCTAATTGCTAGAGTGTGATTCAGATTTTGCTAACCAGTCACCGCTGACAGCTTTGCTCTCAGCAAATTGCCTATGATAGGGTCTCCCCTGACTCAGGTCTTGCTGTTTCTTTGAAATCATTGCCTAAAGCTAACAAAAAAATCATATTTCATTAATATTTAAAATTAAAATTAATGGTTACTGTAACAAGCGACAGAATGCTGCTGCTGAATGCCATTGAATTTTTCATTAATATTAATTTGCAGTTTGTGGAGCAATGGCTTAACAACTGATCTACCCATATCTAATTCAAATATTGATTAACTGAGCCATAAATCTGTGCTCATGAAATACATTGCTTTTAACTGTCTATGTTTGATTTTATGGTCTGTCTTAGCATTTTCAAAATTTATCATGTTTCGGTAATAACATGTACTTTTTCTAGTCGGTTAATTAGCAAATATTTTCTAATTTGCTGATCAGCATAAATTTGTTTTAAGTTGCCAGGAATGACATAAAATTTTCCAATGATTTCTTACCTAAGGGCCTTATGTCCCTAATATCAATATTATCATCATTAACCATGATTTACTCAATATGTTTTAAGAACCTGGGACTGACCTAACAAAATGATTTTCCTTAGTATGGGAAAATTATGCTATCGATTAGAAATTAGTAGGATATTTAATTTGAATTGTTTTTATTGATTGCAGTCATTAACTTCCACCATGTTTAAGATATTAACACACATCATGTTTTTATTACTAGATGAAAATGTTACACAAATTTTAAACAGTAATTTAAAATTCACTACCTTGAACTGGATACTTTTGCACATTCCAAACACAAAACCTGCTTCCCATAAAAGAAGCAATACTAGAAGTAAATTGCCTTGCTGAGAAAACTATTGCCTGAGTGCTGGTTTCACTTTGTGGCACTGAGCATTTATTTATGAGCGTTTTTATCTCCAGTGATCCTCTTAAAGGCCAGTTCTGATTGCTGACAGGCCACGTGCTTCCAGGGCTGAGGTTCATCAGGAGCTAAGAGTGGTGCTGCACAAAGGCTGGCCTGAGAGATGACTGTGCATTTCTGTGCCCTATGTTCCACGTCCTCTTCATTGTGGATCTTTGCATATTTTTAAGCAACCTCTAGTTTCTATGCTATTTTTCGCTCTAACCATCCCTAATCCAGTAACATACCTTTGTGTTTCCAAAACTGGAATAAGAGGATATCACAAATAAGGGTCTGGGTGTGGTGATACCTGTAGTCCCAGCTACTTGGGAGGTTGAGGCAGGAGAATTGCTTGAACCCAGGAGGCAGAGGTGGCAGTGAGCCAAGATTGCACCGCTGCACTCCAGCCTGGGCTACAGAACAAGACTTTGTCTCAAAAAATAAAAATTTAAAAAATGTAGGTGGAAGCATCTTCCAGAAGCTTTGGCTTTAATTGTAATGTTAATTGCCACATGATCTCTCAGAAGAGACTCTAATGCTGAATATTTCATGCACCATAAAAATGTGTGGTGCTAAAATCTGAATGTTTGTGTCCCTGCAAAATTCCTAAGTTGAAATCTTAATTCCCAAGTTAGAATTAGGAGGTATGGCCTTTGGGAGGTGATTAGACCATGAAGGTGGAGTTCTCATGATTGGGATTCGTATCCTTGAAAAAGAGGTCTCAAAGAACTCACTAGCCACTTCCTTCTACCTGTGAAATTACGGTGAGAAGGAGCCATTTATGAACCAGGAGGCAGGCCCTCACCTGACTCTGAATATGCCAGTGCCTTGATCTTGGACTTCCCAGCCCCACAACTGTGAAAAATAAATTTCTGTTGTTTAAAAGCCCTCCAGTTTATGTATTTTGTTATAGTAGCCCAGATGGACTAATACAAGTGGGTTGTAGGAGCCAACATAAGGAGATGAAAGTTTGTGATGCATTTGTAGCCTAGCAAATGGAGTATGGCCAGAATGTCGCAATCATTTGCAAGTGCCTAGAAATGAGGCCAGAGTGATAACATGAAATCTGATGATGAAGGTCTGATTATGAAGTCCTGTGTATACCATAATAAAACATTTGTTTATTTGATAACTGCCATCACAGTTTTTATTTTATTTCATTCTATTACTTTTTATCTTTTCTTCTGTTTTTTATTTTTTATTTTTATTTGTTTATTTATTTTTTCTTTTGAAGATCCCCACTGGATACCTGTTTCACAAACCATCATGGTTTTTAAGGCAAAAATAGTAATAGGACCAAATCTGTGTTTTAGAAAACTAATGCTGGTGTCAGCATGAAGGCAGTAAGAACTTGGTCAAGGCAACACCAACATAGAACACATTTGAATGTTTAGCTGCAAAAGTTTTTGCTTACATTCCAAGGGAGAGGTATACATAACCAAAACCGAGAAAGCAATAATACAACCCTTTATTTTTTAGTCTTGCTCTGTTGCCCAAGCTGGAGTGTAGTGGCATGATCTTGGCTCATTGCAACCTCTGCCTCCCGGGTTCAAGAGATTCTCCTGCCTTAGCCTACAGAGTCGTTGGGAATACAGGTGCGCACCACCATGCCCAGCTAATTTTTGTATTTTTAGTAGAGACAGCGTTTTGCTAAGTTGGCCAGGCTGGTCTCAAACTCCTGACCTCAAGCGATCCACCCACCTTGGTCTCCCAGGATGCTGGGATAACAAGCATTAGCAACCGTGCCCGGCCCAACCCTTTAAGTTAAATGCCCAATTAGGGGGTAGCTGGCTATGTTATCTGAATTAGCCATACATCCTTGGAAAGGTTTCTTTAGTCTTGGATTATTCATCAATAAGAGTACTGATTACATGATAATGTGGTAATGATCCTTATGTTGCAGGGTAGCTGTGAAGATAAAAATAGTGTATAATAAATTCTAGCACAGAGCCTGATTTTCAATAAACATAGTTGCTAAATAATGGGAGCTACTGTTATCAACACAATGAAAAACGTAGAAGACTGAAAATTCTATGACTCACTAGACATAGCTTTAGTAAATGCCATATTATATTTTGATGAAGCCCCAGTTGCCAATACAAAGTGACTTCCTCTTATTTCAGAAGCCAAAGGGCAAGAAAGCTTAAATAACCCTCTAAAGCAATGGTGTCCAATCTTTTGGCTTCCCTGGACCACACATAAGATACACTAACACTAATGATAACTGACAATCTTAAAAAAAAAAAAATTGCAAAAAATCCATAATGTTTTAAGTGAGTTTACAAATTGTGTTGGGCAGAATTCAAAGTTGTCCTGGGCCATATCCATGCGGTCTGCAGGCCTCAGGTTGGACAAGCTTGATCTAAAGGAGAGGAGTAGGAGTTTGGAGAGGCCCTCCTTCAACCTTTTCTTTTTATTTTCTTCCTTTTTTCTTTTTTTTTTTTTTTTTTTTTTTTTTTTTTTGTTTTTTTTTTTTTTGGAAAAAAATAATTTTTCCTTTTAACCCTCCTTTTTTTTTTTTTTTTTTTTTTTGAGATAGAGTCTCGCTCTGTTGCCCAGGCTGGAGTGCAGTGGTGCAATCTTGGCTCACTGCAACCTCCGCCTCCCAGGTTCAAGCAATTCTCCTGCCTCAGCCTCCCTAGTGATTGAGATTACAGGGTGCGCACCACCACATCTGGCTAATTTTTGTATTTTTAATAGAAACGGGGTTTTACCATGTTGGCCTCAAACTCTTGACCTCAAGTGATCTGCCCACCTTGGCCTCCCACAGTTCTGGGATTACAGGAGTGAGCCACCGCATCTGGCCTCAACCATTTCTTAAAAGGTAAGAATCTCCACATTTCACTCTATTGCATGGTTCTTCTGTCATTTGCTCTTTTACATGCATGTATTTGTTCTCCCAATAAATTGAAATATTTAGGTCAGAGCATATCTTTTAATTCTTTTAATGTTCTACTACTTTATGGAGCTTACTATAAAAATTATCTTTCACATTTTCACTAAAAGACTTTATTTTCAAAAATACACAGATACGTATACACATGTCTCTAATGAGGCACACCTGAACATTTATTTTAACTCTTGACAAATACTGATTTTAAGTTCTTACAATTTATAGTTAGCCTCATAAAAATACACTTAAGCATTTAAAACATATAATAATTTCCCTGTTTTCATGTTACCACATATTATTTTAATTCATAAATTATCTCATTTACTTTTTTACAATTGTTAATTCAGAGAATTAGAAATAAATAAGAAAAGTGGGTCATAGTTACTCTACCTTAATAATGTCTGTTAATATATTTAGTAATACATGAATAAGACTAGAAAATTTCAATCAGTTTAGAAAGGTACAAAATGGGAAATGGAAGCCTTCCTTCCACTGGAATGTCATCCTGAAAAAAAAAAAAATCTAAATTTCGATGTATCTCGCCATTTCATCCATGTAAGTGATCTCACCATGCATACATAATACAGCTTACTTTTTCACATAATATATTGTGTAATTCTTTGCAGGTTAACATTTAAATCTCCTTCATAGCAGATAACATTTGCATAGTATTCTGCTGAATGAATGAGTGCATCATAATTTATTTGTTCAGTCCTCTATTGATAGACACTTTGGTTGTCTCTCTTTGCTCCTCCCTCCCTTAGTCTCTCCTTCCTTCCCTCCTTCCTTTCTCTTTCTCTTCCTGCCTCTCTTTCTCCCTTCCTTCCTTCCTTTCTCTTCATTTCTCTCTCTGTCTCTATTTTTCTCTCTATTATGAACCATGATATGATAAATATCTTTGTTTATATACTGTGGCAAGTAGTTGCATTATATCCATGGTAAATGCCTAGCAGGAAGAGTGCCAAGTTATGAGGACACTCAGATAGCCCTGTGGGAAGGCCCGTTTGGTGAGGAATGGAGCCTCCTTCTAATAAGTAGCATATGCCAGTTACATGAGTTTGCCACCTTGAAGTGAATCCTCCATCACCAATTAAGCTTTCAGATGACTGCAGTCCTAGTAATATCTGATTGCAGCTTCATGAGAGACCCTGAGCCTAAACTGCCTAGCCAAGTCACTCTTGATTTCCTGACTCACGGAAGCCATGATGGTTTTTTTTTTAAATATACTAGTTTTGGGGTAACATGTTAAGCACTATCAGATAACTAAAATACTTATGGCTTGGAACAGTGGTTGTCAATCCTGGACAGTTTTGCCCCTCAGGGACATTGGCAATGTCTGAAGACATTTTGATCGTTCTACCTGGGGAGGATGCTACCGGCATTTAGTGGATAGAGGGCAGGAATGCTGCTAAACAGCCTACGGTGAACAGAAGAGTTCCCAACAACAACAACAAAATACGCAGCCCCAAATGTCAATGGTGCCAAAGTTAAGAAATCCTGAATCCTAGAATAACTTAAATAACATATTTTAAATAAGGTCTCACTCTGTCAACCAGGCTGGTGTGCAGTGGCATGATCTCGGCTCACCGCAACCTCCGCCTTCTAGGTTCAAGCAATCCTCCCACCTCAACCTCCTGAGTAGCTAACACTACAGGGGCATGCGGTACCATGCTTGGCTAAATTTTTGTATTTTTCTAGTGACGGGGTTTCTCCTTCTTGTCTAGGCTAGTCTCAAACTCCTGGGCTCAAGCTATCTGCCTGCCTCAGCCTCTAAAAGTACTAGGATTAGAGGTGTGAGCCACCATGCCCAGCCCAAATATTTTCTTTCTTTCCTTCTCCTTTTCTTTCCTTCTTCTTTTCTCTCCTGCTTTCTTTTCTTTTCTTTTCTTTCCTCTTTTCTTTTCTCCCCCCACCACCGCCCCCATCTCGCTCCCTCCCTCCAGCCCTCCCTCTCTTTCTTTCTTCTTCTTTTTTTGGTGACAGATTCTCACTCTGTTACCCAGGCTGGAGTGCAATGGTGCAATCACGGCTTACTACAGCCTTAACCTTCTAAGATCAAGTGATCCTCCCACTTCAGCCTCCCAACTAGCTGGGATACAAACATGTACCACCACACCTGGCTATTTTTAAAAATTTTTTGTAGAGGTAGAGTCTCTTGATGTTGCCCAGGCTGGTCTCGTATTCCTGGGCTCAAGTGATCCTCCTGCCTCTAACTCCCAAAGTGTTGGGATTACAGGTATAAACCACTGTGCCTTGTCTCTATATCTTTTTCTTTTCTTCTTCTTCTTCTTCTTTTTTTTTTTTAAAGAAGGAGTCTTGTTCTACTATCCAGGCTGGAGTGCAGTGGCACAATCTTGCTTCACTGCAACCTCTGCCTCCCAGTTGAAGTGATTCTCCTGCCTCAGCCTCCCGAGTAGCTGGGATTACAGGCATGACCCACCGCACCTGGCTCCATATCGTTTTTAATCTTGGATTTTTAATCACTTTTACAGGCTCTTCAATGCTAACTAATGAAGCAAGTCCTGACCAATGTAAAAACATATTTTTGCAATGAGATGCTAACGAGTCACACAACCTCTTCTGCAAGCTAGTTGAATTCCAAGATCCTGTACTTTTTGGAGTTTTGGAAAACAATATGTGAAATAGGTTATTATTTTAATTCTAACAATTTTTCTGTAGATCCTTCTGGATTATCTAGGGACACAATTGCATCATCTACAAAAAGTGTGAATTTTAAAAATTCTCTCAAATTTTTATGACTTTTTTCTTAGTTTATTATTCTGGTTTGAGCCTCTAGTGAAATAATGCATAGCAGTGATAGTGGACCGTTTTTGTCTTATTCATGATGTCAAGCAGAAAGTTTTAAATATTTCCTTAGGTGTGATGTTTGTCATAGGGTCTTTTTTTTTTTTTTGGATATACTCTCAATCCAATTAAGGAAGTCCCTTTCTATTCAAATTGCTAAGGGTTTGCTTGTTTTTACAATCATGAATGGAAATTGGATTTATCATTTGCTTTTTCTCAATCTATAGAAACGCTCACATGGTAGAAAGAATAGTCTTTTCAGCAAATGGTGTGGGAGACGACTAAATATCCACATTTAAAACAATAAAACTGGATCTCTACCTAACATCCATACACAAAAATTAGCTCAAGATACAAGATAGACTTTAATATAAGTGCTGAAAATATAAAATTTTACTAGGTTGGTGCAAAAGTAATTGCAGTTTTTGCCATTACTTTCAATGGCAGTTATGGCAAAGACTGCAATTACTTTTGTGCCAATGTAATAGAAGAAAACACAGGAATAAATTTTTGTGGTCTAGGTTGGGTAATCATTTCTTGAATAAGGCACCAAAAACACAAATAATAAAAAAGAAAATTGGTAAGTTGCACCTCATCAAATTAAGATCAATTGTGCTTCAAAGGATGCCACTGAGAAAGTGAAAGGACAAGCAAAAGTAGTAAAAAATATTTTCCAATAAATTATTAAGACTAGTATCCAGAATATATAAAAAATTCTTACAACTCAATATCATTAGTCTGTTTATATGAAATGTCCCAAACTGGCTATCTATAGGGACAGAAAGCAGATTTGTGCTTTCCTAGGGTGGTAGAGAGGGGAAAATGGGGAGTAATTGCTAATGGGTACAGTTTTCTTCTTAAAGTAGTGAAAATGTCTTAAAATTAGATGATGGTGATATTTGCTGACTCTGTAAATAAACTAAAAGTTGTCATATTTTATACTTTAAACAGGTGAAGTTTATGGACTCACTGCAGGCTTGAGCTCAAGTGATACTTACACCTCAATCTTCCAAGTAGCTGGGACCACAGGCATGCCACCACACCTGACTCGTTTTTGTATTATTTTTCTTTTTTTTTTTTTTGTAGAGACAGTGTCTCGCTATGTTGCCCAGGCTGGTCTTTAACTCCTGAACTCAAGCGATCCCCCTGCCTCAGCCTCCTGAAAGTGCTGGGAATACAAGTGTGAGCCACCACACCTGGCCTAAAAAACAGCTTTGAGATGAAACTTGCATGTCCTACAATTCATTCATTTAAAGTGTACAGTTCAGTGGTTTTTAGTATATTTACAGAGTTGTGCAGCCATCACCACAATTTAGCTTTAGAGTATTTTCATCTCCCCCAAAACTAACCTGTACAATGAGCTGGTACTCCCCATTCCCT
>NW_012103976.1:595384-598966 GCF_000951045.1 Mandrillus leucophaeus
AAAGTAGTAAAAAATATTTTCCAATAAATTATTAAGACTAGTATCCAGAATATATAAAAAATTCTTACAACTCAATATCATTAGTCTGTTTATATGAAATGTCCCAAACTGGCTATCTATAGGGACAGAAAGCAGATTTGTGCTTTCCTAGGGTGGTAGAGAGGGGAAAATGGGGAGTATTTGCTAATGGGTAGAGTTTTCTTCTTAAAGTAGTGAAAATGTCTTAAAATTAGATGATGGTGATATTTGCTGACTCTGAAATTAAACTAAAAGTTATCATATTTTATACTTTAAACAGGTGGAGTTTATGGACTCACCGCAGGCTTGAGCTCAAGTGATACTTCCACCTCAAACTTCCAAGTAGCTGGGACCACAGGCATGCCACCACACCTGACTCGTTTTTGTATTATTATTATTATTATTTTTTTTTTGTAGAGACAGTGTCTCGCTATGTTGCCTAGGCTGGTCTTTAACTCCTGAACTGAAGCGATCCCCCTGCCTCAGCCTCCCGAAAGTGCTGGGAATACAGGTGTGAGCCACCACACCTGGCCTAAAAAACAGCTTTGAGATGAAACTTGCATGTCATACAATTCATTCATTTAAAGTGTACAGTTCAGTGGTTTTTAGTATATTGACAGAGTTGTGCAGCCATCACCACAATTTAGCTTTAGAGTATTTTCATCTCCCCCAAAACTAACCTGTACAATGAGCTGGTACTCCCCATTCCCTCTTCCCAACACTCCTCTTCCCAGAACCACTAATCTATTTTCTATCTCTGTGGATTTACCTATTTGGGAGATTTCACATAAGGAAGTCATACAATATGTGATATCTCATGACCACTCCTGACTTGGCATGCTATCATTGTCATTCCTTTGAACTGTACATATTTGCAAACTCCACATTATATTAATGCTTTATATAGTCAAGATTCATTTGGATATATACACCTTAGGAACACCTTTGATATTTTAGTTTTGGTTACACTGAACTTAAATTTATCTGTGAAAAAGACATCTTACAATATTGAATCTTCCTGTTGAAGAGAACAATATATTTTATCATTGATTTAAGTTGTATGTTCTCCCAGTAGCACTTCAAAGATTTCTTCATCTAGGTTCTCTGTAGTTTTTGTTGAATACATACCTAGATATTGTTGCTTTTTGTATATTTTTTTCTTTTGGATAGTTGAGCCTTCTCGTCTTTATTAGAGTAGAGATGAGTGGTTTTGTCAGTGCTTTCTTTATGTGACCTGTGTAATAGGTAATTTTCCCTTAAGTCTGATATACAATATAAATATGTACATAGATATATATGAAACAAGGAAAATTGATGACAAGAGCCAAATAGTGTTTCTGACAAATAATTCACAGAAGTCCAGGATTTTATTTTGATCCAAATTTTAAAAAATGAGAAAAGAAAGAAAAAAAAAGATGTTTGTTTTTCAGCGTTTTCTGGGAGGTTTTCTCAATTTGTTACTTTCTTATCCATTACTTTACAGTTGCATGGGCTCTGGTCCATTTGTGTCAGAGCCAAGTTCATCTTGTTTTGAAGCCTGTACACTTATACACACTTTTCTTGTAACTGGGAATGATTTCCCCTCACATTCTGATTCTCCTTCGAATCTCAGTTTAAGTGTCAACTCCTCTCCAAACCTCCCTGAGTGAAGTGGGCCTTTTCCTCCATTTTCTTTCACTGTACTTCTTCATGCCCTGAGCACTCATCACAACCTAATAACATCTATTAACTGCTTTGTCTGTTTCAGACATACAATGTAGATTCTCCAGTGCCTACCAGAGTACTTGGCACATACTATGCCTTCAACACATAATTTTCAAAAAAATGAATTCAACACATAATTTTCAAAAAAATGAATTCAAATTTAATTTAAACTTCTAGTTAACTTATACTGAATGTATATGCCAGGCACAAGTCTTGGTGTATTTTACATATTACATTTGGCTGTCATCTAATTAGCTCAGAAGCTCGCAGACTCACAGTTCCAAAGTCCTCTCTAATTCTAGCAATTTTCTCCTCCCACCTGAGGGTCTTGTCCCGCCCCCCACATCTTCTTCACCCCTCACCCTTCTGGGAGCCCAGGCAGGGTTACCCGGTGGAGCCTTCCGGGACCGATGCGCATGCGCGGCCGATCTGCACATGCGCAATATTCGCGCTGCCGCCGCTGTCCCTGCCTGGTTGAGGTGGCAGCAAGGGGCGGGACGCGCAGCGCTATGGCCGAGGGCAGCGGGGAAGTGGTCGCAGTGTCTGCGACCGGGGCTGCCAACGGCCTCAACAATGGGGCAGGCGGGACCTCGGCGACGACCAACAACCCGCTGTCGCGCAAGCTGCATAAGATCCTGGAGACGCGGCTGGACAACGACAAGGTAACCGGGGCTGGTGGGGCCGGAGGCACAGGTTCCCGCGGGGCTGAGCCGGGCCAGGGGCGGCGTCTGTCAGGAACCCACCGCGGTCTCCCTCGTCCCGGCCGCAGAGCGACCGCGAGTGACCCCAGCCCTGCGGGCTCCGCTGCTCTGCGGGCGCCGGGGGTGGGGGGGGGGCGGTGAGAAAGGGGAGCCCCAGTAACCTCCGGAAAAGCGAAGGGGTTTCCTGTGTGTTCTCTCCACCTGAAAAGGTGCCTTCAAGACTCTCTGGATGGGATTGGTGAACTGTGGCGCCTCGAAAGGTGCCCTCCATACACCCCCGGAGGTGTTTGGCGGTGTGAGCCGGGAAACAGGAGGAGAGCACAGGACGGGGTAGGAAATACATGCAGAAGAGCAGATTCCAAGATAAAGCAGTACGAATAGGGGTCAGGAGACCAAGAGAGCATTGGTAGGGATAAGGGAGCGTTTCCGCCGACAAGTGACAACAGCTACAATAATTTGCAGCGCGAAAGAACTACCTTTGCCCATGGCTGAAATGAACTTATATCTACTAGTTTTTTTTGTTGTTAGCCAAGCGCTATGATTTGTGGGCTCAGGCTGTATTTCTTTAGAAGATAGACCACATGCTCTCTCCCAAGTACCTCCTGAAACTTAAGTTGGACTTTACAGTTGCTCACATACCCACCCAGCCATCTCTTCTGTGTCCGTGAGTCGCTAGGTAAATTGATCATGACAGTGTAACATAAAGAAGAACATACGTCAAAGTTAGAGTTTTACAGGTGAATATGTAGGTAACTGAAAAATAGCTGTCAATAACAATTTGACTCCGGTATGTAACAAAATAACATTGCAATGTAATGAATAACAAAGAAGGGCTCTGGGGGCTGCCACTTATTAGATAGAACCACTACATTTGTGCATTATGATTTGAGTAAGTCCCTTCACTAATCTCAGCTTCCGTTTAGGAATTAGGAATACTGCTAGTAACTTTCTCATGGTGGTTATTTGAGGACTCAGTGAGAGACTCCAGGTAAAGTCCTTTGCAAAGAGCCTGGCACTTACTGTTTCTTAACAAATATTTTATCATAAAATTTATGAAGTGTTTAATGTATCTCGTATTGATATTTATTATATCATTTAAGACTGCTACTTATTCTGATGTAGATAACATGGTCTTCTTTTTTTTTTTTTTTTTTTTTTT
>NW_012103976.1:599871-604780 GCF_000951045.1 Mandrillus leucophaeus
TTTTTTTTTTTTTTTTGAGACCACGTCTCACTCTGTCACCCAGGCTAGAGTCCAGTGGAGAGAACGCGGCTTTACTGCAGCCTCGATCTTGCGGGCTCAAGCGATCTTCCTGCCACGGCTTCCCAGGTAGCTGGGTCTACAGGCACATGCCACCATACCTGGCGAATTTTTTGATTTTTTGTAGAGATAGGGCCTCATTATGTTACCCAGGCTGGTCTTGAACTCCTGGCATCAAACTATCCTCCCAACTTGACCTCCCGAACTGCTGGGATTACAGATGTAAGCCACTGTGCCATGTTTTGGAATATCTCTTTTTCGTTTGTACTACTGCCATCTTGGTCTAAGCCACTATCAAACCATACTTGGATTATTTAATTTTTTTCTCTTACCTACCTCCTTTCTTGTACCCCTCTACCATTCATTACCCTTACAAAGTTGAATAAACTTTTATAAATATAAATCGTATTATATTACTCCCCTGCCTAAAATCGTAATAATTTCTCATAGCTTCAGTCATAGTGGCCTTCCTTCTACCACTTTAGGGTCTTTGTACTCACTGTGTGCTCTCTCTGTGGAAGGCTTTGTCTCCATGACTGGCTGTTGCCTACCACTGAGGCCTCAGGTCAAAGTCACCTCAGAGAGGCCTTCCCCTTTAAGTTCTTCCAAATTCTGCTTCCAATTATTCAGTTTCTAGCCTGGAGGCTTCCAGTACTTATTCTTAAATAGATCGTTCCAGAGATAGTTAATGTGTACATTATATATGTGTAAACTAGGTATACGCAAGTAAATATGCATGTATATATTCCTTTTAAGTTTTTAACTGTTGGTATTATAACTGTTTCTATGCCTTGATGTTTCAGTTACCATATCTCAAAGCTTATACTATGTAAGTGCATAAAGATTTTTTTTTGTAAATAGGTATATCATAATTTATTTAACCAATCCCTTTTAGATGGACATTTAGATTATTTCTAGTCTTTGCAATTCCAAACAATTCTGCAATGAATAATCTTGTATATATAACACTATACACAAGTAAGTAGACCCTTATTATGTTCTGGAAATAAGCATGCTTCAGTAATTTGAAGGTCCTTCAATATTTTTTGGATTGTTTAATGAAAACAAATCATTTGAAAATGATTTCATTACATTTTGCCTTGAGATTAGGAAAACATTTAAAAATTAGTTCCAGTAACTATCTTCTGTTACCAATTGTATAGGAGATGTTAGAAGCTCTCAAGGCACTTTCAACCTTTTTTGTTGAAAATAGTCTGAGAACTCGAAGAAATTTACGTGGAGATATTGAACGTAAAAGTTTAGCCATCAATGAAGAATTTGTAAGCATTTTCAAGGAAGTGAAGGAGGTATGTAAACTCTTTTCATTTAGCATATGTTGAGAACTTACTGTTATACCTGGCTCTGTGCTAAGTATTTTTTTGAATTAGATTGATATATTTGCTATTCGTATACTATGCCCAAATAGAAAACTAGCTAATTTCTCTTGCTGCATTTGGGTCTTTATTTGTATTAATGTGATTTATGAATCTGTGACTTCCACAAATACTAATTCTTAGAAAGTTGCAACATTGTTCTAGAAGATTATCTTAGGAATTTTAGCTTTTTTAACAAAAACATTAACATTTCCCTGAATGGCTTTCCAATAGAAATATCCCCTCATTGAATAAACCTCTCTTGGATAACAACTTCTCTATTGGAGATTAATTAGAATTGAGTTACTTTTACTATATCCTAAAATACAAAAATTTCAGATTAATATCAGTAACTTCAATGTATTAATAATGATTCATCATACTTGAGAGTGTAGTCCACTCACCAGAGTGAAAATAGATTTTGTTTATGTTATTATATCTTATTTATTATGTAATATTTTATTAACTATTAATACATTATAATATTAATATATTTCTCTGCGAGTTATGGAAGTGTTGCACATGGTTTCAATGAGTGTTCAATAAAAATAGATTGTTTTAACACCTTGGTAGGTTTTTATTGACTGAAGACTAATCATTTGGAAAGGATTTTTTTTTAATTACATTAGAGATGGAATCTTGCTATGTTGCCCAGGCTGGAGTGCAGTGGCTGTTCCCAGGTGTGATCATAGTACACTATAGCATTGAACTCCTGGGCTCACTCAATTCTCGCACCTTAGTCTCCCAAGTAAGTGGGAATACAGGTGTGTGCCACCATGCCTGGCTCTTTTAAACATCATTTCCTACTAAAAGGAACAATCGTTTCAGTATCAGAAAGCAAAGATGCTATCTGAGATGACTGGATAAATGTCAAAAGGACTTTGGAGCTAATATGAAGAGGATTCTTCTACTGGCCAAACATAGGACTATTTGAACATCAATAAGAATAACTGCAGTTGAATAACACTAGGAATAAAGGGATATTCAGTTTTATAAAGCATTTGCCATTTTCCTGTGGTCATATTCTCTAAAAGGAATGGACTATTTTCTTTACAGTTTTTCTAATACTAGATGTTATTATTTTTAATCATTTCCATTTTTAAATATGGGATCTCTTGTCATGCCTTGACCAAAAGAAAATTTATGTAACTAAAATAACGATTTAGCTAAGAGAAGAGAACCTTTTTCTTACTGTATATATGATGTGTGATGTTACTTTTCTCCTTTTCAGGAACTTGAAAGCATAAGTGAAGATGTTCAAGCAATGAGCAACTGCTGTCAAGATATGACAAGTCGCCTACAGGTGTTGTATAATGGCTAGATTTTGGCATAGTTCCCGCTATAAAGTAAACTTTCAAAAATTATTAGGTCTACAAAATGTATAGATATCTAATCCATAATGCCCTGTAGGAAATTTGGGTATAAATATAATCCTTATTTTAAAAAATTTTAGATATCTTTGTGTTTCTTTGGATAATGATTTATTAATATTGTTCAATTGACTTTAGAGCATTTATATTTTGGTCTAGCCAGTACAGAGCTAACTATGTAGAATTGTGATAAACCTTTCAATTCTATAATATTCTAGAAATCTAGGAGGAATTTTCTTTTAGTACGAAGCCTTAGGATTAATTTCACACTAAAGCTGTGCCTGCTAAAGACCCAGCTTAATTCTGATTTATGCATAGCCTTAAAACAATTCTGGGAAAATATGTATAATTTTAGGTCTTTTAATGAAAGCAGTTGTAAACTTACAATTTGGCAGCAGAATCAGCATTTTGACTTAATGACCCTCAGTCATCTAGTTTTGGAGTAGTACATAGAACAGTTTCCTCCTAAGGGCCAATCATGATTACGTCTACTACCTTCACATTTTAAGAGCAAGCTTCTATCTCTAAGTGTCTCCTGGAACCATTGACATCAACAGGGATTCTAGGAAGAATCATTAATGCATATTCTATAGATTAATCACAGCCTACTTGCATCATCAGTTTGCAGGACTAGTTAATTTCTTGTTTCTCTAAAATTTTATCTTTTCTGGTCTTGTCTAAATTTTGATATTCTTACTAACCTATCAGATATTATTGGCATGTTTATTGTCTCTCAATCCAATATTTAGATATTTGTTAATTTGACAATATTTAAATAATTATATAGTATATACTAATTATTAATGGCCATTTCACATTTTTGGCATATATTTACTTTATTCCTCAGTGGTTGATTTTGTTTGACCCTTCTTTTTCTTTAACTTTTTTATTTCCTTTTCTCATCTTTTAGTCTCCATAATGTAATGCCTTTCCTCAAATTACACTTTATAATGTTTTCTATATTGTACCTTTGTGTTTTTTAAATAATATTATGCTCTGTAATATTAGACTACTCGGTTTCCAATTTTTAGTGGTAGTATCTCTTATTTTTTAATTTGTACCCTTATATTTTTATACTTTTCATCATAGAGAGTTTTAAATATAAAAAGATCATAGTATTTTTATTCTTCGTGCTATTTTTCAAATAGTTTATAAATATTTTAAATTACAACCGAAGTGTCTCCTTCTGTTTTGTCTTTTTTTTTTTTTTTTGAGACAGAGTCTCACTCTATCCTCAGTGGTGCGATCTTGGCTCACAGCAACCTCCACCTTCTGGGTTCAAGCAATTCTGTCTCAGCCTCCCAAGTAGCTGGGATTGCAGGCGCCTGACACCACACCGGGCTAATTTTTGTATTTTTAATAGAGGCAGGATTTCGCCATGTTGTCCAGGCTGGTCTCAAACTCCTGACCTCAAGTGATCCGCCTGCCTCGGCCTCCCAAAGTGCTGGGATTACAGACATGAGCCACCATGCCTGGCCAGTCCTTTATATTTTCTTTGCACCCACCTTACATCCTATTTTTTCTTCTATAGTGACATGGGCCTATTTTCTTTCTTTATTCAGGTCAACTTTATTGCGGAATAATTTATGAATGGTAATAAACTGCACCCATTCAAAGTGTTCATATTGATAGGGTTGACAGTTTTATACACCTGTGAAACAACAACCATAATCAAGATACAGAACATTTTTATCACCTATAAAAGATTCTCTCATAGCTTTTTGATTGAATATTTAAAAATATTTGATACTGCCTATTGCTTACATTCGTTTTTGATCCACATATCATTTCTAATAGTAGGAGGTCCATGATTTTGAAGGTTTTGTTTATTCCTTCAAATTATGCTTAAAGGTAATTTATCTGGATATAGCACTATTGGAATTCTAATAGTATATGTTCATAATATCAACTCTAATGTTCTTAAGTTATTCATTCATAAAGAAAAGTATTTCTTAGAGTATCCTCCCTGTTTTTCTTGTAGAATGTTGTTATAATGATTCATTTAATTATTTAATATTTTCTGAAATGCTTTGACTATGGTACCTTTTAGAAATTATTAGAAAACATTTAAAAATGTAATCGGTAGTTTCATATATGTTATTGTTTATT
>NW_012103976.1:606620-608798 GCF_000951045.1 Mandrillus leucophaeus
ACTTTTTTATTTCCTTTTCTCATCTTTTAGTCTCCATAATGTAATGCCTTTCCTCAAATTACACTTTATAATGTTTTCTATATTGTACCTTTGTGTTTTTTAAATAATATTATGCTCTGTAATATTAGACTACTCAGTTTCCAACTTTTAGTGGTAGTATCTCTTATTTTTTAATTTGTACCCTTACTTATATTTTTATACTTTTCATCATAGAGTTTTAAATATAAAAAGATCATAGTATTTTTATTCTTCGTGCTATTTTTCAAATAGTTTATAAATATTTTAAATCACAACCGAAGTGTCTCCTTCTGTTTTGTCCTTTGTATTTTTTTTTTTTGAGACAGAGTCTCACTCTATCTTCAGTGGTGCGATCTTGGCTCACAGCAACCTCCACCTTCTGGGTTCAAGCAATTCTGTCTCAGCCTCCCAAGTAGCTGGGATTGCAGGCACCTGACACCATGCCTGGCTAATTTTTGTATTTTTAATAGAGGCAGGATTTCGCCATGTTGTCCAGGCTGGTCTCGAACTCCTGACCTCAAGTGATCCGCCTGCCTCGGCCTCCCAAAGTGCTGGGATTACAGACATTAGCCACCATGCCCGGCCAGTCCTTTATATTTTCTTTGCACCCACCTCACACCCTGTTTTTGCTTCTATAGTGGAATGGGCCTATTTTCTTTCTTTATTCAGATCAGCTTTATTGAGGAATAATTTATGAATGATAATAAACTGCACCCATTCAAAGTGTTCAAACTGATAGGCTTGACAATTTTATACACCTGTGAAACAACAACCCTAATCAAGATACAGAACATTTTTGTCACCTATAAAAGATTCCCTCATAGCTTTTTGATTGAATATTTTAAAATATTTGATACTGCCTATTGTTTACATTAGTTTTTGATACACATATCATTTCTAATAGTAGGAGGTCCGTGATTTTGAAAGTTTTGTTTATTCCTTCAAATTTTGCTTAAAGGTAATTTATTTGGATATAGCACTATTGGAATTCTATATAGTATATGTTCATAATATCAACTGTAATGTTCTTAAGTTATTCATTCATAAAGAAAAGTATTTCTTAAAGTATCCTCTCTGTTTTTCTTATAGAATGTTGTTATAATGATTCATTTAATTATTTAATATTTTCTAAAATGCTTTGACTATGGTACCTTTTAGAAATTATTAGAAAACATTTAAAAATGTAATCGGTAGTTTCATATATGTTATTGTTTATTCCTTTGTGGTTTTCCTTGGATAAATTACATTTAGATGCATATGTTTATTATTAATTCAACAATAATCATCTTTAACATTTAAGATAAATGGAAATTGAGATTAATAATCTTCATTAATATTATTAAATATTACTTTGGAATTCTTACCATAGTTTATAAATGAAAAAAAATCAGGACATATGCAAAAAAATTTGCAAATTCTTATTATATAACATTGTGCTAAAGTATCATATTTCTTTGATTAATAAATGGTGTTAATTATAAGGTACACCCTCAATAATGACTGAACTAAAAAGCTAGTAAATGTTTTTTGATACTGATTTTGTGAAGCATTCTTTTTTTCAGAAATATTAAAATGTAAATATATCTTTGACTTGAGGGGTTACTATATTTTAAAAATTGCATAAGGCCAGACTGTACAAGGGTGGAAATGGAACTTTAAAGTTTAAGAAGTATAAGCATTTGAAGAAGTTATTGGCAGTCTAATATTTCTAAAAGAGTACCTTGGGAGCTATCATGTTGAGCTCCATTCCTTAAAAGTCAGTGAAATGGCCGGGCATGGTGGCTCACACCCATAATCTCAGCATTTTGGGAGGCTGAGGCAGAAGCATCCTTTGCGACCAGTCTGGGCAACATAGCAAGACCCCATCTCTACCAAAAACTTTTAATAAGTTAGCCAGGCATGGTGGCACATGCCTATAGTCATAGCTATTCTAGAGGCTTAGGTGGGAGGATTGCTTGGGCCCAGAGGTCAAGACTACAGTGACTCAAGATTGCACCACCATACTCCAGGCTGGGTGACAGAATGAGACCCTGTGTCTTTAAAAACAAATAATAATAATAAAGATAAGTGATATGCAGAATTACCTAGGTTCAAATCTATTTTCTTAAAAAATCTATTTCCTGGGAACATACACTCAAAATAGCTTCATTTGAGGTGGCA
>NW_012103976.1:609073-618690 GCF_000951045.1 Mandrillus leucophaeus
TGCACTCCATCCAGCCTGGGCGACAGAGCGAGACTCTGTCTCAAAAAAAAAAAAAAAAGAAAGAAAGAAAGAAACCTTAGCAACAGAAGCTTGACTCTTTATTGTGGTGTTCTAACATGAAAATGACCCAGTGTCTTCAGGTGTTTGCTCTGGTATTTTCTCTTTAACAGACTGACTCACCTTCTATTTTATGTGTTTTTCTCTACTTTACTAATGACGTAATTTATGCATCTTTCTGGCTCATTTAATTTTTCTTCAAGGCATGGACCTATTTCTGTACATGCCTCATGACTACTTGCTTCTCTTCTTGTTGTTTATTGCCTTAGTTTTGTAATATTCCCCAGTTCAGATCTTTGAGAGAGAATCTTACTGTCTTTTGTTTAAAGCCACTTCGTGAATGTGTTCTAATCTTTGGATAAAATACTTTCTTAATTGACTTTTCACTCTTGATCCTTTCAACTCTGGCTTAGGGAAGAGAGAATTGCTTAGAATGAAAGTTGGTTAGGAATAGCCTTATGTCCTTTAGATGGGGCTACCTCTGATCCTCACCAAAAACTTATATGGCAGGTAGTTTGTATATTACAACTTTCAAATTTTTACCTCCGTCTTACACTTTTCTGTTGTTGAGCTCCACACTTCCTTTTCAGTGACTTAGTTAACAACCCCATGTAGAGGTTGCATGGTATCTCAGTTCAACATGTCCCTACCTGAAGTCATGTTCTTCATTCTTAACTTGTTCTTCCAGTGCTTCCGTTGCACTGAAAAGCATCATGAACTATTAAGTTCTTTAGTCAGCATCTGGATACCTTTTTCTTTCTTGTAAGCCTTAGCATTATGTGTATATTAAGAACTCTTGAGTGTGTTCCTCCAGTGGATGAGGCTTGAAACATCTACCTATTTCATTTTGTTGTGCTTTTCTTTTGAGTTCTGTAGAGTGATCTCATTTGTTTTAAGTCTAAATTTCAGTAAGTGGTAGTTTTGTTTTCTGAAATAAAATAAAATTGGAATGTACTTATATTAGATATGTTTATAATTTTAGGCAGCAAAGGAACAGACTCAAGATTTAATAGTAAAAACCACTAAGCTTCAATCTGAAAGGTAAGTTTTTCTTCATGCAGCCACCTTTTCAATAATTTGGAGATTGGAGTCAAAGAAAATTAGATATAACTCCAAATCAAAATTAAAGCAGAATAATAACATGGTTCATAAGGTCCTAAGCTATTATATTATCCAGTAGTAACTTTAGCATAAAGACAGTAGTTTAGGAGCATTAAACTTGATATTGGGTTGAGAGATTATTCCTTCTTTGGAAGAGAGGTGATGATGTATTGTTATTGTTTGCTGCGGAGTTCAGAAATGATTGCTTTTTAAAATGTAAATTTTTTCAGATTTTTAATAGTTTTACTACTATTTTTTTCACAATCATTGTCTTTTATTTTTAAGCTATGATATATCCTCTCTGGTATAATTAAGAGTTAATTATATAAATTCTCCTTGTAGTTTATACAATAGGTATACTGTTGGTTGATTGAATGAATGAGTGAATGAATAAAGGTGAGTACAGTATGGATTTGTATAATGTGTTGTGTTCAGTATTGCTAAAACTCATAGCAATTATGCTAAAACTCACTAACAATGCATCTCTCATGTGTGGAGTAGTATAGAGGGGGAGAAGCATTATATTATGATGCAGTCAGTATATTGTCTCCTGCTCAGTAGTTGGGTACATCACTTAAACCTTTTAGTATTCTAGGTATTTCATCAGTAATATGGAGATACTACCACTTTAACTGCTCATTTTGCGGTAGGTCAGTATACTGTAGTATAGACCACAGGTCATCAAACTATGGCCACATGCCAAATCCAGCTCACTGCCTGCTTTTGTAAATGTACCTTTATTGGAACACAGCTACGGTTGTGTTTACATACTGTCTATGGCTGCTTCCACCCTACTGCAACAGAGTTGTGTGGTTACAACAGAGACCATATGTGGCCTACAAAGCCTAAAATATGTACTATCAAGATTTTTATGGAAAAAGTCTGTGACTCCTGATCCATCTAGTGTTTTTTGTTGTTCAGGTCAAGATCAGTGGGTTGTAAATTATGATTTATCAGTCATTACTGCTATTTAAGTCAATCATAGCTAGCCTTAAAAAATAAATTAGAATAAAATAAAATAGAAAATATTTTGGGTAGCTGGGCATGGTGCACACCTGAAATCCCAGCTATTCTGGAGGTTAAGATGGGAAGATCATTTGAGCCTAGGAGTTCAAGGTTGCAGTGAGCTATGATAATGCCACTGCACTCCAGCCTGGGTGACAGAGGGAGACCCTGTCTCTAAGAAATAAATAAGTAAAAATAGTTTTGGTGAATATTATTTTGTGAAGCCTTTCTTTCAGTTTTGGTAATGGTTTTAGATGGTTTAATATTATGGGTCATAGTCAAGGGTTTGAAAAACACTGCCCTAGACCAACAATGGCAAATACATGACCCCCAACTCCTTAGTTTTACATCCATTGATCTTGACATTCTTTCATATTGAGCCCTTAATCCTTCTTAATACAATTCTCTTCAGGCTAAAATTGATGAATGGGAAATTATAAAGAGTGCAGAGGTGTAAAGTTACTTGTGTAAAAGGATATCATGGGCTACTGAGGACTCAGAGATCCACTGGAATGATCCATTGGAGTTAAAATGGTAACCAATGTAACTTACTTTTCTGTCTTATAAAAACATGGAGAAAATGTGACAAAATTAGCAAAATAAAATATATGTACCAATATCATCTAAAAAATACTATCTTTAATAGCACAAAACAAAGCAAACATTTTCTTTACCCGTATAGGAAGTACGTTATCGGATATTGGAACATGTACCTTATCTTAGAACTGTGGCTTTCAAACCATAGTTCATTGAACCTGAGGGTTTCTTTGCAAGATGTAGAAGGATAATGCAGTTTTGGAGGTCAGATTCTCTCACCCTAATTTTAGTTAGAGCAATTTCACTTTTATTTATTTAATGTATTAGGATTTCATATAAGATTTTGTTTGAAAAAAGGGTTTGACAGCAGGAAAATATAAAAATATTGCCCGATTTTAAGACTAGTTGAAAGGAAAAATACCAAATAAAATAGTCTCTTGATTTTATTCCTTATGCCAGAGAAAAATCTTAAAAAAAAAACTAAGTATCAAAACTTTATAAAAGTTTAATCATAATTTCATGCATTTAATTCCCTTTTTGTTTACTAACTACCTTCCCTTTCACTAAAATCCACCTTTACCCATTTTGTGATTTCTACAAGCCAAAATGAGAGCAAGTTGATGTTGTCCTCAGATTTATTGAATTGCAAATTGCCTTGATAGAAATTAATTTTAGGAAATCTGGCCTTAAATTCTCTTTTATCTTGTTTATGTCATTCTGTATTTTATAGCTGGATAAATGGTCGTACCCCCCACATTGGTGGTTAATTACTTGATGTTGACCTCTAAGTCAGCTTTTTTTCCTGAAAAGTCTGTAAACTTTTCAGAGCACCTTCAATCCAGTCCTTTTATATTTAACATTTAATCAAAGACTTTAGAGTATATATAGACAACCTAGAAATTGTGAATGACACAAAGTATGGAATGTTAAGTGTGAAATATCAACAGATTTAAGCTTTTAAGAAAAAACGGGGCTGGGCAAGAGGGTGAATAGGATGGTAAAGGGTCTCAAAAAATGACGTAGGGTTGAAAAAACCAGAGTTGTTTATTTAGAAGTATAAGACTAAGAGGGACATGGTGGTGTCTTCAAATATTTGATGGTATTTGATGATCTTTCTGTTTAAAAAAGGGCTAAATTTTATTATGTATTGCTGCTGAGTTTGGAATTGAGTTTTAAAGGAGAAATTTACAGGTAGCAAATTTTGATTTATGATAAGCAAGAATTTTCTATCCCTTACAATTTGAACAATTAGTTCTTCAAAGCTTTTTTTTTTAAATCACTGGAAATATTTAGTCTGATGTTAGGTGTCATTGGAGCCATCTTTATTTCAGTTTTTCTTTCTGGTCTTTTACGTTACAATTCATGTATCCCACACCTTATCACAGTAAACATAAGAACCACCAAGGAGCTTGATAAAATGGCAAATTTTGGCCTCCATCCTCAGAGATCTGACTGAAAAAAGTAAACAACTGTGTCTTTTGGTTAATGACTCAGTAAATCTTGATTCGGGCTCAGGATTCGGCCCCAGGTATTTTTATGCAGTGGTCCAGAGACTATAATTTGAAAGACCTGGGCTTAGACAAAATATTATTCATATTTTTAATTTTTTGTGGAATGTCCCTCTCCCTTACCTTAATTCTCTCATCTCCTAACTGGTAAACTTTGAAAAAACATTTAAACTTTTTAAATGTTAAACTTTATATTTTGAGATAATTATAGATTCACATGCAGTTGTAAGAAATAGTACAGAGATCCAAGGTAGCCTTTACCTTGTTTCTGCCAAAGGTAACATTTTACAGAACTATAGTATGGTACCACAACTAGGATAATGACCTTGGTACTATCTACCTGTCTTATTCAGATTTTACAGTTTTACTTGTTGGTGTATTTATTTTTATACATTTTATCATTTGTAGATTCCTGAATGCACCACCATAGTCACGATATAGTACAGTTCCGTCACCACAAATATTCTCCTGTTGGTGGTAGACAGTGGTGAGAAAAGTTGCAGACTAAGCCCATGTGAGAGATGGTTGACTCTGCAAAGCAGTCAGCTCTGTGAGGAAAGGCAATGTTAAATTTCTTTATCAGAATTAAGCCTGTGCCTTCACCGTAAAATTAGATTGCATTTTATAACAGTTCTTTTGAAAGAAAAGTGTCCTAGAAAAACACATGCCCTGTTAGAGACCTTGACATTAATTTTTCTCTAACTTAGTGCTGAACACAAAAACAAACGTTACTTTAATTAAAAATTGTGACTAAAACTAAGAGGATAACACATCAGTAATCCTGTATGCAAAGCCTATTTAAACATTCCCTGTTCTCAGTTAAATCTTTTTGTTTTCATTTTTAGTGTAATATGTATTACAGTTGTTTGCAATTAATTGTTGATTTGATTGTCTCTTTATCTCCTAAACTGTGAGCTCCTTGAGAACAATGACAATTTCTTATTCTCCTTTTTGTATTTGCAGTGCCTGGTATTTCACAGATTCAATAAATAATTTTTGAGTAAATGAATATGGGAAGCAACTATAATGTTAGGAAAGGAACATAAAGTGAAAACTGAAAAATAAGCCTTGTATTGGACCTTGTAATATGGGACTCTAAATAATGTATACAGGAGACAATGTTAGAACATTGTGCTTCTGTTCATGTATTCTCAAAACTAAACAAGGTTTATGTTTATTATTTTAGTCAGCCTATGGAAGTGTTTTGACCTGATAATGCTTTTGGGAAATGAAAATTCATGACATTCTTACTAGAATATAGTATATTCTATATCTATATTCTATATAGAATATAGAATATAGCTCCCAAGAGCTATAGATATGATGTGCCAAGTGAACATTTGTGTGAATATATTTTAGGAAAGTTGCAAGGCAGAAATTATGATAACAGGTCTCTGGGGGATGACACGGAGTTGGTTTTTCATTTTAAAATATCTTTTTAACAAGAAACTTCGTTAAACAAGCAGTTAGCTTTAGAAATAGAAATACTATGGGATTATTTGAATAATGTGATACTCTTATTCAGACAAATGTATAAATGATATGAATGTTTTTCCAACTGAGTGAGAAGTCAGTCAGTCATCAGGACAGCTGAGATGCTCTAATAGATAAAGCTCAATGTAGAATTTTCTTCACAGGACTGCAGGTTAGCATTTCCCTTTAATATTTCATTGGTAGCCAGACGATAGGCTTCATTGATGATCAGGAAAGGCTATGTGTACATGAACATACCTTTGTATTTTTTAAATACTACTGAAATCACTATTATATTTTTATTATCTCTTGTAAAGGCCCACCAGCCAGATTTCTCTCTGGACTCAGAAAAATAATTTCTGGAGAATGTTTGTGTGTGTGTGTATTTTTTTAAGTTCAGTATGTTAAAATGGAAAGAATATAGGATTTAAGACAAAAGTCTGAATTTTAATCGAAACCTTGGGTAAAAGATTATTAGATTTTTGATTTTATACAGTTATTTCTTAACCTCCCTTAACCTAAGTTTCTATGTCTGAAAGAAGGAAGGGAAAAATATCTATGTCATGGGGTTTTTGAGATAACTAAATGATTTACGTAAGTTGCTGAACACACTGCATGACATACATTAAAGAATGTTGCCCCTCTCCACTCCTCCCTTTTATGGGACAAAGAAATCCATGTCACGCATCTTATTTCTATTTTTGCTCTGGCAACTAGGAAGCTTAGAGCTATTTTGTGCTTAATTGCAATAGCTTTCCTCAGATGTATTATTTACTTTCTCAGTCTTTCCCTTTATTTCTTACTATTTTAGTTTTTAACAGTTTTATTTTAATTGCATTGTAAACTACTTTAACTCAGGTTTTGAAATTGGTGGCATAAAAATATAAAACTTTTTCTTGCATAAATGGTTTTATATTACATGTAAAAATATACTGCAGAAGCATATATGACACATTTTCTTTCATTACCTAATAAAAGGTTAGGGGAAAGCAGGGGAGCATCACATCTCTTTTCTTCTTTCTTCCTATCTCATTTGTACATAGCAGCAACTATCGAAAAGAAAATATTGCCAGTGACATGCAGGGGCCTGACTCAGATAAACTGTAACAACTTTATTTCAGTCACACATACTGGACTGGAAATGAAAATTTGGGGCTAAGGCACAGTATGACTTACCTGTTTCTCGTGATTATGATGATCATACTCTAAGGGAAATAGTATGAGGAAAAATTTGGAAATAATCTTTGGTTTACGTATTTTAAAAATTAGGTTTGGAGATGGTATGGATTTTTTTTAATGAAAATTTTGTCTGATCAAATTTTCCCCACCAATAAAAATGAACTTTTTCTCCCTAACATTTTTTCCCCACCAACACAAAAGAGGTTTTGTTTTTTTTCCTTCCTTTTTTTTTGTGGTCACACTTCATTTAAAGGGGCTATTGCTTTTTTATTTCCTGATTTAACTGCGTTTATCAACCAGGTAGACTTTTTCTGCATTCTCATTCGTTCTACCTGGAATTCCATTTCCCAAAATTCATTTGTTGAAAACTCGTTTGTCCCTTAAGGTTTCCTGTTGTTTATGCCCATCATATATTTCAAAATATTTTACAAAACTTAAGAATTACAGGCTATCATGTGTGTGTCACACATGCATGTACATGTTCCTTGAGAATGTATATATGTAAATACATATATATGTTTCAAAGAAAGTCTTGCTTTCTTTAACAAATACTTCAGCTTATAGGAAATTATATTCCACCTTTGTGCTTTACAGTTTTATTATCTATTTTCCATGTTCAGCCAGGAACCTTTACTCAGTCACCAGAAAAAAAAAGTAATTAGTTCCTTCTTTGTACTCCCACAACACATTATTCTTCTACTTATTTTCTGCCCTATAATTTCTAAACAGTTGCTGGACATTATGGTCTTTGACTATTTTAACTGGATAGCAAAGGCAGTGTATTAATGCTCTTTGTACCCACTCCTTTCTACACAGAAAACTTATCAACTGAATGTATCTACACGGTTACTTTAATATTTTAAATAGTTATTGCTGACATTGCCTGTTAATATTTGACACTCTTACTTTATAAAAGTAATAGCAATTGTGCATATACTTAACTAAATGTTATTAAGGAGTGGAAAGTATCAAGCTGAAAGAATGTATTAGATGCCTTTTAAGCTGTATTTTGTACAGTTATAATCATGTAATTGTAATTCAAAAGGTAGAGCCTTTGTATTATAAAAACATCTTTGTTGAGATATAATTCACATATCATAAAATTAAAGTATATAGTTTACTGGTTTTTAGTATATTCAAAGCATTGTGCAACCATCATTATGATCTGAGTTACAACATTTTCACCATCCCAGAAAGAAAACTTGTGACCATTAGTAGTCATCCAGCCTTGGTGAACCATTAATCTACTTTCTGCCGCTCTAGATTTGCCTATTCTGAATCTCTCATGCAAATAAGATCACACAATATGTGGCTCTTTTGGCTAGCTTTTTCCACATAGCATAAATACTTTTAAGATTCATCCATGGTACTTTAACTTTTTTGTGGCTGAATAGTATTCCATTGAATAGCTATACCACATTTTGTTCACCTGCTCGCTAGTTGATAGACATTTGGGTTATTTCCACTATTTGGCTGTTGCAAATAATGCTGGCTGTAAATATTTGTTTACAAGTTTTTGTGTGGGCATATGTTTTATTCCTCCTAGGTATATATTTAGAGGTAGAATTGCTGAATCATCTATGGTAACTCTTTGTTTAACTGTTTGAGGAACTGCCACACTCTTTCTAAAGAAGCTGCACAGTTTTGCATTTCCAAAAGCAAAATATGAGGATTCCAATTTCTGCATATCTTTGTTTTTAATCTGTCATTTTGATGGTAGCCATGCTACTGGGTGTGAAGTACTGCTCATTGTGGTTTAGATTTGCTTTTTCCTAATGACTAATGATGTCAAGCATCTTTTTATTGCTTATTGGTATTTGCATATTTTCTTTGGAGAAATGTCTATTTACGTCCTTTACCCATTTTTTGTTTAGGTTACTTGTGTTTTTATTTATTGGTTGTAAAAGTTCTTTATATATTCTGGATATAGGCTTTTTAGCAGATACATTATTTTCTCCCATTCTGTGAGTTATCTTCACTTTTGTGATATCATTTATAGCACAAACATTTTAAATTTTGATGTAACTCAGTTTTATCTTTTTTGTCATTTGTGCTTTATTTTTCAATATATTTTTGTATTGAAGTTATTTTATCTATTTGTTTTAAAATACTGAGATAAAAATTTAGAAATTTATCAGGTTTTAAAATCATGGCGTGATACTGGCAATGCTGACAAGTGAACAACCTCATTACAGGATTTTATCTCTATTGAGTTTTAACCAGTCTTTCAAAAATGTTTAACTTTCAGTTTGATACTTTATAGAAACTTAAAGTGGAAAGTTTCTTCTTTTTTTCTATTTTAGGACCAAGAAAAATATTGTAGAAATACTTTTCCTTAAGGATTGTAATTGATAACCAGATTCTTTAAGGTCCTGTCAAACAGGTTATTTTACTTATCTTTCCATCATATGAATTAGGTAAAAGGAATCTCTTAAGTGTAAAAACCTGCCTTTTCTTTCTTAAATTTTTTTGACATAATGTTAATATAAATCTATTGTATAAAATTTAAGGAAAATTAATATCAGATATAACTCTATCACTCAGACAAAACCACAATTAATGTTTTGGTATATTTCCTTCCAGAGTGACTATGTGTGTGTGTTGTTAATATTTTACTTTTTTCACTTAATATTTTATGTCCATTTTCCTATGATTTTTTATTTCAGGAGGATCATTTTTGGAAGTGTCCTGCAATACAATGCCTAAAGTTTTCTCGAAAAAAGCTGCCCTATAATTTCTAAACAGTTGCTGGACATT
>NW_012103976.1:618896-650341 GCF_000951045.1 Mandrillus leucophaeus
TTATTATACTTTAAGTTCTAGGGTACATGTGCACAACGTGCAGGTTTGTTACATATGTATACATGTGCCATGTTGGTGTGCTGCACCCATTAACTTGTCATTTACATTGGGTATATCTCCTAATGCTATCCCTCCCCCCTACCCCACGACAGGCCCCGGTATCATTTTAATTTAATTTTTCATTTAATTTAATCATTTTAATTTACTTATCATTGAATAGTGATGAATCGACATGTTTCTCATTTTGTTTTGCCATTTATATTTCTTTACTTTTTTTTGTTTTGGTTTATATCTTATGTCCCTTTAAAACATTATTTTGAAATTATTTGGTGTAGGTGAACCTAGAGGTAGAATTAAGATATGACATAGAAAGGTTTTCAAGAAAAAGAAAAGTACCACAAAATTCATAAATCATGTTCTGGGATGATTTGAAGGAACATGAAGATTAAGTAGTCTGTTTATTTTAAATACTTAGGCGATGTATGACTGGACATACTGAAAATTGATGTATGTGTTCCCAACCTTGTCTATGGTTTTGCTTTGTGTGGTTTCCATTACTTATGGTCAACTGCAGTCTGAAAGTAATAAATGGAAAATTTCAGAAATAAGCAATTTATAAGCTTTAAATTGTGTACCATTTTGAGCAACATGAGGAAATCTCAAGTGGTTGGCTCCCACTTTGGTGGGACTTGAGTCATCCCTTTTTCTAGTGTGTGATGCTATATACGCCACCACTCAGTAGTCACTTAGTAGCTCTCTCAGTTATCAGATTGAAAAACAGTATGTGTAGGGTTTGGTGCCATCAGCAGTTTCAGGCATCCACTGGAGGGTCTTGGACTGTATCCCCCGAGGATAAGGGGGGACTATTGTGGCTCTTAAAAATAAGTGGGGATTCCTATACATACTTTCTTGCAAATTTTATATCTGTAAAATGCCTTATGAATCATTTTATGTTAGTACATATAGATCTACCTCAGTTTTGTCTGTTATGTATTTTTCTGTAGTATGTATTTCACATATTATTATTTAACTTATACAATATACAGTGATTGTATAAATATAATCTTAAATACTCTGGAAGTTATAATTTATATGTATTATGTTAATATTTATCTCATATACTTTTTACTTAGACATTAAAAGCCCTCCAAAAGTTCCATATGTTGATGTAAAGTAAGGACAAGGTCTGTGTCATAAGTGCCTTTTGTCACACTGTTCTCTGGCATAGGCCTTATACATTGTAAGTCTCCAATAATGTTATTTGAATGAGTGAATATTCCCAAACCAAATCACTGGACCATTTAACAATAACTTCCTGTCAGAATGGCTGTGAAAATTTACCTGGAAAGAATACATGTGGTAAAACTAGAGTAATATGATAATAAAAAATGTATTAGAATTTATTCTGTCACTACTTTTAAAGTTGCCATCTTGATATATCAAACTCTTGTTTTAGTATTGTGCCCATTATAGAAATATTTTTGCACCATCTCTTTTGTAGCTATATTAAGAGCCTATGTTTCAGTCTTTATCTCGTGATTGATTTTTAGATCCAGTCAGCCACATTATTTGGAATGAATTGTAATGATTAAGGGGTATGATCAAAGTGGGTAACACTTGTTTTGATTACAACAAAATGAAACTATAAACTAAAAAGACAGATTTTTCTTTGTGCCTAATAAATTGATTCTAAAGATAGATCCAAAAAAGCTCCCAAAAACGTTTTATTTCACATGGTTAATTTGCATAGTCTCTAGAAATTTGATGAAATTTTATAATTACTTTAAATTCTTTATGATAATGACTGGAACTTTTAAAAGTATAAAACAAAACCTGTTAAGGTAACTCTTTAAGCTTTTTAAAATTCATTTTTAATTTATAATTGACATAATGATTATATATATTTATGGGGTACAATGTAATGTTTCAAGGTAATTACCATATCTATCACTTTAAACATTTATCATTTCTTTGTGGTGAAAATATTCAAACTCTTTGCTATCTTGAAATACCACTGCATTGTTACTTACTGTAGTCACCCTAGTTTGTAATAAAACAGTAGAACTTACTTTTCCTTACTGTAACTTTGTACTTGTTGACCAATCTCTTCCTCTCCACCTCTCCCCACTATCTTCCCCAACCTCTGGTAACCATCATTGTACTCTCTATGAAGTCAACTTTTTTAGGTTCCACATATGATATGAGGAAGATCAAGTGATGTTTGTCTTTCTGTGCCTGGCTTACTTCACTTAACATGATGTCCTCTAGATTCATCCATGTTTTCACAGATGACAGGATTTCATTTTGTTTTATGGCAGAATAGTATTCAATTGTATGTGGACACACACACACACACACACACACACACACACGTATTTTCTTATCCATTCTTCTGTACATGGGCATTTAGGTTGATTTCATATCTTGGCTATTGTGAATAGCACTGCAGTAAACATGGAAGTGCAGATGTTTCTTCAACATACTGATATTATTCCCTTGCATATATACCCAATAATGGTATTGCTGGATCACATGATAGGTTTTAGTTTTTTGAGGAACCCCACACTGTTTTCCGTAATGGTTGTACTGATTTATATTCCCACCAACAGTGTATAAGGTTTCTTTTTTTCTCTACATTTTTGCCAGCATTTGTTGTTTTTTTGTCTTTCCGGTAATAGCCTTTCTAATTGAGGAGGGGTGATACTGTGGTTTTGATTTGCATTTCCCTGGTGATTAGTGATGTTGAGATTTTTTTCATATAACTATTGCCAATTGTGTGTCTTCTTTTGAGAAACGTTTATTTAGGTCTTTTGCCCATTTTTAAATCAGATTTTTCTGTTGTTATCGAGATGTTTGAGTTTCTTATATATTCTAGATAGTAGCTTCTTGCCAGATGCATAGTTTGCAAGTACTTCCCATTCTGTAGGTTGTTTCATATATTTAAAATCCTAGAGACTCCACCAAAAAATTGTAGAATTGTGTAAATATTAAATGAATTTAGTAAAGTTGCAGAAGACGTTATCGACATACAAAAATCAGTAGTGTTTTCATACACAAACAGCAGATTATCGGAAAAAGAAATGAAGAAAGCAATTCCATTTATAATAACTACAAAAAATAATAAAATACCTAGGAATAAACTTAGGGGGTGAAAGATCTCTACCATGAAAATTATAAGACAGTGATGAAAGACATTGAAAAGGACACAAATAAATGAGCAGATAATCCTGTGTCCATGAATTAGAAGAATTAATGTTGTTAAAATGTCCATAGTACCCAAAGCAATCTACAGATTCTATGCAATTACTATTAAAATATTAGTGACATTCTTCACAGAAATAGAAAAAAATCTTAAAATTCATATGGAAATGCAAAAGAACCTGGATAGTCAAAGCAAAAAGAAGAAAGCTGGAGGCATTATATAGTACCTGACTTCAAAATATACTACAAAACAGCATGGTTCTGGTGTCAAAACACATAGACCAATGGAACAGACTAGAGAACCAAGAAATAAATTCATGCATTTACAGCCAACTGATTTTCAACAAAGGCACCAAGAACACACGTTGGGTAAAAGACAGTGTCTTCAGTAAGTGGTGTTGGAAAAACTAGGTAGCTACACACAGAAGAATGAAACCAGACCCTTATCTCTCACCATATAGAAAAACAAACTCTAAATGGATTAAAGAGTAAATTATATGACCCCAAATTATATATAACTACCAGAAAAAAAAAAAAAAATAGAATTGTTTCATGAAATTGGACTGGGCAAGGATTTTTTGAATAAGACCTCAAAAGCACAGGCAACAAAGCAACCAAGCAAAAATAAGATAAATATTAAGATAACGTTCAGACATCAGTAATAAGATGATTAAGAACATGACATTTAAATCTGTGTAGAATCAATTAGGTGATTTCTCATTTGCAATAAACAGATCTTTGCTGCCACCTGGAGGATTTTTCCTTGTAAGTTTCTTTATTCAGTAGAGCATTAGCGATAAACTTCAAATTTAAAACCTCTCATCTCAAAGGTGCAAATAAAACAGAGATGGCACATGCATTGTATCATCTATACAAATAGTGTTTATGTTTATCTTTGTTCATTTTTATTTGAAATTTGTTTAATTGTGGAATATTACTATTCTCTGAATATTGCTAGTGAAATACTTTTATTAACTTTATGTATTTTCAGTTCTGAGATACAGAAACCAGGAATGTTGAGTTTCTGTTCAAGTAATTTGTGTTCCTAACTTGCCTGTGGTATTGATTCTACTCAGTCCCATAGGTCCCTGAGTGTGCCTTTTTCTGTCAGCTAGTTTAGATAGGTTGCATTCAGATAATATAATTTAAAAGGTTGTTTTTATTACTATATTTTGTAGAAAAAGTGGGGAAGACAAAAGTGGATATGTGACTAGCAATTTATGGAGAATTAATAAAGGAGTTCTTATCTTCTGTAACATAAACTAATAAATTTGACTTTTGATATGTACTTCATGTGAAAACATAAAAGGCTAGGAATTGTTTTAGTGACTGAAGAGAAATTGGTTGAAAACAGGTACATATTTCTCCCTTATTAAAGCAATCTAGCAAACTGCAAGGTGAACTATTTAAGTACCTGTAAGTGGCTGCAAATTTGTAATGCAGGGACCATGCATGGACTTATTTTTTCTTCTGCATAATGATCAACTCCATTTATTGTGTGCAAGTATCTGAAATAGAACAATATTAGCTAATTTTATCACCTACATGTCTGATGAAAGTATAATATTTGAGGCAGAAACAAGACTTTTGAAAATGTTGAGAATTTTTCATACCTTTGTTTTAAAAAGTTATGTCTGAGATATAATTTGTTTTAAAGCTATGCAACTGAATAAGATGCTTGACTTTTATTGCTTGTTTTGAATATTACAGCCAAAAATTAGAGATAAGAGCACAAGTCGCAGACGCCTTCTTATCCAAGTTCCAGCTGACTTCTGATGAAATGAGTCTTCTCCGAGGCACAAGAGAAGGACCCATTACTGAGGTATCCTGACTTTCTGTTCAATCATTTAAAGTTTAGTAGTTACGGATATTAGAGAGATATTGCGTGTTTGAAGCTTTATTTTCCCATTTTAAAAAGTTTCATCTGAGAATATTTTTATGTTTGGAAATTTAAGATGTGTATTTTAATTATATTTTTCAAAGTAATACATGTACTTTTTGAAAAGTCGGAGTCAATAAAGCTTATAGAAAGAAAATCTATGTCACCTATTTTACTCTTCCTCACCTCTAGGTCTTTTGCCAACCATTTTCAATGTTATTAGTTGCTTCTTTTGTAAATTCTATATTCCAGATCTATAGCTAAAAAGAATATGCTTTGATTATCTATGTTAACTATTTTCTGTTGATTCTCTATTGTGAAATGTGAGGATTTAGCCTTCTACCCACTCTGTCTCCTCCCCCAACACAGATAGTACACACATATGTTCTCTTTATCTCCTTCATACATCATAGTACAGTTAGACCACATTTTCTATTTTCTTTTTCTTTTTCTTTGAGACAGGGTCTCGCTCTGTCACCCAGCCTAGAGTGCAGTAGCACGAACACAGCTCATTGCAGCCTCAACCTCCCAGGCTCAAGTGATCCTCCCACCTCAGCCTCCCAGGTAGCTAGGATGACAGGCATGCACCACCACTCCTGGCTGATGTTTTTAATTTTAATTTTTAGTAGAGATCGGGCCCACTGTGTTGCCCAGCCTGGTCTTAAACTCCTTAACTCAAGCGATCTGCCTACCTTGGCCTTCCAAAGTTCTGGGACTACAGGTCTGAGCCGTAGTACCTACCACACATTTTTTATTTTCATTACAGTGACATTACAGTAATTGAATGTTCTTTCTTTTATAACTTTGTGGCTTTCCTTGGGTTAGAAATCGCTTATTTTTTCATCTAATTAATTTTTTAAGCTATTTCATTCTTTCCAAACTGGCTGACAGTATTATAAAACCTCTCGAAATGTTAAATAACAAGAAAAAGTTTCATTTCTTTTTTTTTCTTAAAGACATTAATAATTTTTCCAAAAAGGAATCTTTTGGTCTTCTAGCTGGGAAGAACTGTAAACTTAAGCCTGTCATCATCATTGTGGGCTCAGAGGGCAAGAAGGGTTCTTGAGGTGGGGAAGGGTTCTCACTGAGTGTCTCTGAGTAGGTATCACTTTTACTGGCTTGGCTAAAATGGAACTGGTCATTTGGGTGTAGAGAGGTAAATAGGTGAGATAATTAATAGAGATATTATGTATTAGTATGTACTGTCCTCATGTTTTGAGGAACTTTGTGCTTTTGAAATATTTGATATATCATTTTTTTCTCCCCTTGGTAGAAATTAGAAAAGGAAGATTATTATTATTATTATTTTAAGCTTTATTCATCAAAGAAAAATAACATATCCATTATTTTTCATCAGTGGAACACTATTTGTGGCACTCTGAAACCTAAGCCTCCAGTACATTTAAATATCAGTCAACAGTTTGGCATCTGTCACCTCCTATATATTTAACTTTGCATTCTACTCTTGGACGAGGGAGCAAGAATGAGTATACAACAGAGATATAAAACATCATCTTCAGCAATAAGAATGCCAGGCTTAAGTAATAAGATGTGTAATACACAGTATGTTTTTTTTAATTTACTAATTTTTAGTTTTGCATTTCTCACTAGACTATGTACACTTCTTGAGGACAGGGATTTTTGTCTTTATAAATTTTATATTCCTGGCAACTGTCAACACTATTTGGCACGTAGTGGGAACTGGATTAATTTGTTAATATGTCTTAAGATGTGAATAAATACCAGTTACATCATCTATGAAAACTTAGAGAAAGTTGAGATCAGTATAGGAAGTCTTCGTTAAAATAGGTGAAAGAGTTTGTTTGCCCTTGGCAGTGACCTTTCAGTTTTAAATAATGTAATTTTGCCTGAAGCATGGACATAAAGTCACATTCTTAATTTTAAAGGAGTTTTTCAAGGCACTTGGAAGAGTAAAACAGATTCATAATGATGTCAAAGTTCTCTTGCGTACAAATCAACAAACGGCAGGGTGAGTAACTGCTCGTTGAACTAATTGCATTGCTGCTTATGTTTCCAAAATTTTAAAGATATTCTAGATTGTTTGTGAAACTATATAGCATTTTGTGAAATAGAAGTTTAATCTTTATTTATCTTTAGAGAATAGTGAAGTTATACCCTGACAGGTTTAGGCTAAAACAGCAGTTGTTAAGTAAGTGATGGTTAAAATGTGACATTTACTTAATTGTAGAAAATTATTGAAAAACCATTCCATAAAATGATAAAAAGTTAATATGCTGTAACATGTAATATGCAAACAAAATAATTAGGTGCTTAGATGTAGCTGTTGACTCAGATTTAAATTATAATAAATCTTTAATTTTTTTTAGTTTAGAAATTATGGAACAGATGGCATTACTTCAAGAAACGGCTTATGAAAGACTTTACCGATGGGCTCAAAGTAAGTGATTTATTTTATGTTGTCTACATTCATGAACATTTGTAGTTGTTTTTTAAAATTTTACTTGGTCTTTGATATATTTTGATTTTAGTAGTCAAAAAATTTTTTTAAATAAAAATAGTAATTGTATTTGATTTTTAAATTTTTACTTGGTCTTTGATGCATTTTGATCTAGTAATCAAAAATATTTTAAATATTTTAAAATATTTAAAAAACAGAAAAACAAACTTCACGTTTGAACACACTGTTTTTGTGTTTGTATCATGAGCACCTGCCATCGGCCAAGCAGTATGCTTGATTAAGTATGAGAATAAAAACATGAAGACAGTTTCTGCCCTAGATTATCTTAAAGCAGATTAAGTGTCTCTTGTTGTTTACATAACTGTAAAGTTGTAAGTGGTAAATTGATTTTCTGCTGTTGCTGTAGCAAATTATTACAAACTTAATGGCTTAAAACAACACATATTTATTGCCTTACTCCTCTGTAGGTCAGAAATCAGACGTGGTTCTCACTATGCTAATATCTGAATGTTGGTAGACCTGCATTTGTTTCTGTATGCTCTAAGGGATAATCTGTTTCCTTGCTCATTCAGTTAGTTGGCAGAATTCAGTTCCTTGTGTTTGTAGGACTGAGGTCTGTGTTTCCTTGCTGGCTGTCACTGAGGGTTTTTCCCAGTTTCTAGAGGCTGCCCGCATTCTTTGGCTTGCAGCCCCTTCCTCCATCTTCAAGCCAGCCAGCAATGTCAGGTCAAGTCATTTTCTCATGTTGATTCTCTCCTGCCTCATCTTCCATCTCATATCTCTAACTTTTCTGCCAGCTACTTAGGTTGTGAGGCCTGTGTGATTACCTTGGACCCACTTGGGTAATCTGAGAAAATCTCTCCATTTTAAGGTCTACTACCTTAATTTCATTTACAAAGTCCCTTTTGCCACGTAAGGTAACATATTCAAAGATTCCAGGGATTAGGATGTCGACATCTTTGGAGGGCCATTATTTTGCCTACCAGGAATACTTTATTTGCTTTAGTTTTGTTTGAAAATGTTTCAATAGACATTTTGCAAATAGCCTATTAAAACCAGAGAAGATATTTAAAACAAGCAAGCATGGAACAGGAGCACATATTTTAATAGGTGTTACCAATCAGCTGTTGGAAGGGGTTGGAATTAAATTTAGTTAACCAGCTACTCCTCTACTATGCTCTGCAAATGGAATACTCTGGTCTGGTTGGTTAAGTCTTTATCTCTAAAACCTGTTTGTTTTTCTACCTATCTCCTTTACATTGTTTGCTTCCATCTGGAGTGTTGTCTGCCTTTCTCTCGTTGCATCTCATTGTATTTTTTTCATATATGTCTTATCTCACTAGTTTTCTACTTTCTCAAAGGCACGGACATTGACTCAAATTTCTTTGTGCTTCCACAACATCTTACATAGTGGCTCCCAACTGTGGGCCTCTATCTTGTAGAGACTATGAAGACATTTTAGGATGTCTTCAATTCTCTGTGCATATTTTGTTTTCAGTCAGTGCATGCTAGAAAGTATACTGCCAGTGTGAAGTCCTTGTGTACCAAAGGTTGGGAATTTCTGAGAAGTTCTAAATTTGAATGTACTAGGCACTTGTGAGCATGTTATAGATAAAATTAGAACAATAAAGAAAAGTTGGTGTAGAGATTTTTAAGAGTTTAAAATTCAAACTCTTTTGAAATTATAATTGTATCACTATATATTGGTTAACCACATTAACAATTTTAGCGAACTGCTTAAAGATTGCTTCTCAGGGAAGGAACTGATAATATATTTTTAGTGCTCCTCCCTGCCTCCCTAATACTGTCATGTATATGGCAGTTATTAGGAAATACTTGTCCATTGGTTGGTTTTTTCAGAACTCTAGTTTTTTATAATAATAAAATACAGCTTTGGGGTATACCTGATAGCATATGTGGTCATTTAAAGTTATATAACTACTTAAGCTTAACTTTTTAGTTTGGTTGACAGTATAAATTAGTTTTTGATTGGTATATCTAGGTTTTTCTGAGGAATTTTTTTATAGAGTGTTTGCCATAGAATTTAGACTCCTGGAATGCAACAGACATAATAAACATCTAAGCTGAATTTAACAAAAGTTATAATGTTAATTATATTTCAGGTGAATGCAGAACATTGACACAAGAATCATGTGACGTATCTCCAGTATTGACACAGGCAATGGAAGCCCTGCAGGACAGACCTGTCTTATATAAGTTGGTGACTTTTTCTTAATTAAAAAAGAACGCCTACTTTTCTTTTGATAATTTACTTTAAATATCAGTATTAATCAAAAGCATATATAATAGTTTGAGTAATATTTGTAATAATTTACAACAATACTATTCACCTTAACTTGAATTTGTTTCATGGGATATCAGCTTATTTGAATTTTACATACTATAGAATACAATATGGAAAGAGAAACCAAAGTGTCTCTGTATCTAGACTACCTCTTATTTATATAGAGGTTCAGTGACTTTTCCCCTGTCATCTCATTAACTCCCTTAGAATTGTAAGTAACTAAAGCTCCTATATGAATCCTTCCCTACAGAGACTGAAGTCATACCAGGACTGAGAAATATGGTTATGCAGAGATGAAAAAAAGAATATTTAATATCAAGGTTCTATTAATAGGATTTAGGAAGAGAGGGCCCAGGTCTTTGATCTCATAATTGACGCCAAACAAGAGCTATGTGGTAATGCTTTGGATAAGAATTTAATGCATTTTATATTTGTTGATATGTTTTTTATTATTTTATATTTTAATTTTATTCGCTTAATTTTTATAAAATAAAAAGTAAATTATTTAATGCCTAGAGTAGTATGAGCATAAGCTTTAGGTAGATGTAGGGGTTGATGATATTACTAATTCTGAAAATAGGAAACCAGGGGACTCTTACCAAGGTAGTACATCCTGCTGTGACTCATCCCTTTCAGTTTCTGCTTATACTATTTTTAGAGGACCTTCCCATTACTTTCTGATTGGAACACTACTTATACTATCATAAGGTCACAGAACACAAATGCTGAACAACTGTGTAAAATAATAACACCCCAGAGCTACTTACTGAGTACTCTGTGTTAAGCACCATTTTACATTCTAGAAACACAGCTTCAGTAAAGCACTGCCCTCAGACTGCTTTATTTTATGGAACTGGAGATAAACAAATGCATTTTAATTGAATATACTAATTGCTAGTCTACAAGTCATGTCCCAGATGCTGTGTGACTCAAGTATTCTGAGGTAGGGGAAAGAGTGAACGTCAGTGAAAGTTTCCTATGGAATTAGGTATAAAGTGAGTTCTGAAGGCTGAATAGGCATTTTCCTAGAAGTAAAGGAAGAACAGTTTCCAGGTTGAGGGAACAGTAATGCAAAGATATACACTGAGAGAACATGCACCTTTGGGAAATTAATTGCAAAAGCTTGCCCTGGCTATTGAATTAGGAGCAACAGCTGGATTTGTAATAGCCCTGAATGTTGTGCATATAATATGATAAGTTAATGTTTACCATTGATCAGCAGCTTAGCAGTTCTTTGAAATTTCTTTCTCAACTTTTTCACTTTAACGTATTGGCATTGATTATGAGTCTTTTAGCACTTAAAACATTTGGTGTTTGATTTTAACAACTGTTGCATTGTCTGCAGATTAATATTTATTCACAAGGTTAACCTTTAAAAAAAAAAAAGCCTTTGTGTGTTTTGGGCACCTGAAAACAACAGCTGACTTCTGCCATGCAAATAAATTTTTACTGAATTATAGTTCTTTATCAAAACTTGGAAAGGAGCAATATTAAATGGCTTATAAGGTGGGCTCCTGAGTCAGATTTCTTTGAGAAGTCCTTACACCGTTATAAACTTCAGTTTCCTTCGCTGTAAAATGAAGATAATAATAGTGCCTATTTTACAGATTTGATGTGAAGATTAAGTTACATTGTTCACTTGAGGCACGTAGTGTGATGTTTGGTACATCACTAAATTTTAGATATTATTTTTATTTTGAGAGGAGGTGACTAGAAAGCTGTCAACTAAGGAGGGGTGTATTTGAGGGCTACATGGCAATCAGAGAAAAAGCTTGAAAGATAAAGAATGGAACTATAATGGAGAGGCAAAGAAGGTTTATCTGTGAAGGGCATATGCTAAGAAGCAGGGGGCAGTAATGGCAATTCGGAAGATTTTAAGAGACATTTAGAAGTTGAGTGGGGGAGTAAGTTTTTAAGACCAGATGATTAGAACAAGATAAATGCTAAAAAAGAGGAAATTGGCCTTTCATTAAGTAATTATTTTCAAAGTGGTAGTTTCCTTACATTTAGGGAAAACTTAATAATGTGTCATGCTAACCACCAGATGGCACTATATGAACTTAATAAGTAATGTCTAAAAGCTTCACTGTCCATTATTACGTCTCAAATAACGTAAGTATTATAGGCAAGAAAAATGTCAATTATTGAAATCCCTGGGGAAAGTTGCCATTACTCAGTGTTTCTTATGTAGTATATAACTGGAATGCTAATGCATTATTGACTTTTAATAATAAATCATGTATAATTATAAATGGAAGTGAGAAATTTTGATAATTTCTTTCCTTTCGTAAGCCTTTAGAAATATGTTATTTTAAAATGTAGTAATATGTACAATGCTGATTTTTCTTCCTTCTTTATGTATTTGTTGTGTTTCAAAGAGGCACTTCTATACTATTATCTTTTAATTTGCTTTTTGATAAAAAATTTTCTCCTTTTAATTTGTTTTTTGACCAGAATTTATTTGACAGTAGCCAAAACACGATTTTTATAATGAGACTTAATTTTAACTAGGGGTATTTGAGAATATGTACATAATTTGAGCATTCACCCTGAAAAAGCTCCATTTTGAATTTTGATTATTGTTGGAAGAATGTCTGATTTTGGTGAAAGAATTTTTCTTCTGTCTCTGGGCCTTCCCAGGATGTTTCATGTCTAAAGATATTGAAGGTTCATATGGCTTATGCTGTTTTTGCTTTAAATTATATTTGTTCTATAGGAGGATTGACATTAATATTAATGTTTATTGATATTTTATAGTATTAAACAGATGAAATTCCAGTGTTTGCCAGGCTTGGTAATTTACCCCCTATTTAAGATACCAGTAGATTCACTGGATTCTGTTACAACTGTGGTCCCAGTGGACAGTCCTAGAAACAAATTTTGCTGTTTATTTTTACTGTGGTTAATAGGGTCTTGGGAATGAGGATTAACTTTATATACTTAAAAAGTTAAACATTTGTGAATTTTGTGCTGTGATAAGCAGTCATATTTCAGAGAATCAGGTGATCATTTAAAAGAAGGCATTCTTCACACTAAATGGATTTATAATTTAAGAGCATGAGGGAAAAAAGAGCAATGAGCATTTTGGTTCTAATTTGTTTAAAAAATTGAAAGTAAATGCAAGGCAATTATGCAATTTAGCAAAACTTAGCTGGATATTACACTTTCCCTTTTCTGTACTAGTATGTCACCACAGGGAATCTCAAAACCATTTCTTTTTAATGGAAAACAAACACACAAAGAACCATAGTCTAGTTAATAGTAAACAGTCCTCAAAAAAAGTTCATATTCCTAAATATTTATAGCTATTTGCCAGTTCTACAGGCTTCCTCTTTTATTTGGAAGTAAACCATCTTTCACATGTTTACCGAAATGTGGATTTTTCATCCAATTAACAGCATATGAAAGAAAGCTATGTAGCCTAAGATATTAATTATTTTGGGTATCTTGGGAAGTTTTGGTAATAGGTTATTGACATAATTCTTAAAATTTGGTAGGGTAGAATACTGTTTAGAGGTTTACAAGTTAGTCTAGAATCTGCTGACATCAGACTGCTAAAATATATTGTGTTTTTCTTTATACTTTTAAAATGGAAAGAACTTTCAATTGAGGGATGGATGTCAGGAATGGTGGTGATGATGGGAAACAAGACTGAGTCAAGTCAAAGAAATGGGTACTACAGAGAGCTCCAGGCCCTTTTTATAAATTGACTCCCAAATCGTCCTGTTCCCCAGTTAAAAGCTTTCCTTCCCTACCAGTTCCTTCACCTTAGAAAGCCTTTCCATGCCTTTTCAATTATAATAGGTGACTTCTTAATACATGTTTTTTAAAAAGGTATTTGCTTGTATATGTGATTGGTCAGTAAATTTAAGGAACATCTATTATGTCTAATATTGGAGTCAAAATAAGCTTTTAAAAATGGATAGCAATTTTTAGAGCAAATTTTGGTGATAAATTGTGATAGTATGTATAAAGAAGACTTTTTAATGTAGAAGAGAAAATCTCAATTTTTGGACTGCGAATTCTTTTATTTTTTTCTGAGACAGGGTCTTGCTCTGTGGCTTAGGCTGGAGTATAGTGGAGCAGTCACTGCTAACTGTAGCCTGAACCTCACAGGCTCAAGGGATCCACCTAGCTCAGCCTCCCGAGTAGCTGGGACTATAGACATGCACCACCATGCCTGGCTATTTTTTTTTTTTTTAATAATGAGAAAGGGTCTCATTATTTTGACCAGGCTGATCTCTAACTCCTGGGCTCAAGTGCCCACCTTCCTCGGCCTCCCAAAGTGGTGGAATTGCAGGTGTGAACCACCACACCCAGCCTTGGATTGCAGAGTTCTAATTATAGTCAGCTTTTGAGAACTGTTATGGCTTTATGTAAAACAGTAGAGCATCGTCTTAGACTATAAATATATATACTGAAATATACTGAAACCTAATATACTGAATATACTGAAACCTAAAAAGTTAAGTCTTCCCACCTTGGCTTGATTTTCCTACTTTTACTAAGTCCATTGCTTTATCCCTTATTACTGCTGCCTCTGCTTTAGTCCCATATCCCAGCATTGTTTCTTAGGAGGGGTAAAAGTTTTTACTTTTTGACTGAATTTTCAATGCGCCAAAGTTATCTCTTAAATATTTTTTTCTTGTTTGAAAGCAGTGTTGCTTGACCGAATGCCTAAAAGAGCTTTAAGTACTTGCTTGTCTCAGAAATTGCATGAAAATCTGATATAGCCACTAGAGACAAAGAGCCCCAACCATTTTTTATACAACTTGTTTCTTCTAGATATACCTTAGATGAATTTGGAACAGCCAGAAGAAGTACAGTTGTTCGTGGATTTATTGATGCGCTCACAAGAGGGGGCCCCGGAGGTACACCTAGACCAATTGAAATGCACTCTCATGACCCATTGAGGTATAGTAATCAGACAGCAGAAGAGGAGTGGATGTTTTTCCAAAGGAAATCTTCATTAACATTTAGTTTTCATTAGGTATGTGGGAGATATGTTGGCTTGGCTCCATCAAGCTACTGCTTCTGAAAAGGAACACCTTGAAGCTCTCTTAAAGCATGTAACTACACAAGGTGGGTCCACCGATTATATTGCTAATGCCTACATCCTGAAAATAACCCAAGCATCTCTGTTTCTACTCTTGTTGCCATCTTCTTCACTTAGATAAACACCTTGATGGTACAATAAGTGTCCTGATTAGTCTTTCTCTTCTCTGGTTTCTCCCTCATTCTGCTAATAGACTTTCTCTTCCATCACCTTTGTCCTGTCACTCAACTGTTCAGTTTTATAGTGAACCCTAATGACCTTTCATATCAAACCTAGACTCCTCTGTGGCACTTTTAAGAAATTTCTGGAATATATAGCATACATTATCTCAAATCCTCTGCATGACGCTTTAAAGGTACAAGGGGGTATTATCTTAGTTTTATCTGTGTGTAAACAGGCTGAGTGACTTGTTTAAGGTCTTGAAGCTACTAATTCTTTCATTTCTGCTACCCAGCCTCTTTTTTCATTCTCATGACACTGTTTTAAAATTTTAAAACCAATTATCATATTTGTTAGTATGTTTCTGCATTGCTACAAAGGAATACCTGAAGCTTGGTAATCTATAAAGAGGTTTAACTTGACTCACGGTTCTACAGGCAGTAGAGGAAGCATGATGCCCACATCTGCTTCTGGTGAAGGCCTCAGGAAGCATAGAGTCATCGTGGAAGGTGAAAGGAGAAGAACCAGCATGTCACATGGTGATTGAGGGAGCAAGACAGAGAGATGGGAGGTGCCACACACTTTTAAGCAACACTGACTATTGTGAGGATAGCACCAAGCCATTCATAAGAGATCCACTCCCATAACCCAAACATCTCCCACCAGGCTCCACCTCCAACATTGGGGATTACATTTCAACATGAATTTAGAGGGGACAAACACTCAACTACATCACCCTATATACAATGTACTTAAAATTTTTGTCTTGATGTCAAGGTAGAAAAATAACTGTAGTTGAGAGTTGCTGATGTCTTGTTTACAGAATTCCCAATCTTCTTAGTTGTGATTACCTAAGGAGGCCTGTTTTAGAGTTTGAGGGTTTAGTGTATGTATGATTTTAAAATGTTCTATTTTTGATAGGAAGTTAAGAGAGACACTGTGGCTTGGTATCACTTGACTGTTTTACATAGCTCAGCCACACGCCTCTGTGGTTCACATTATCTGCAAGATGAGTCAGTGTTATGGTGGTAATACTAACCTCATAGATTCTAACTCTTCAGTATCAAGATTAGACCCAGCATATGTTAGATTGGCACAAAGTGTGCATTGTTAGATTCTCTTTCTGTCATCTCTGTTTCTACTCTTGTTGCCATCTTCTTCACTTAGATAAACACCTTGATGGTACAATAAGTGTCCTGATTAGTCTTTCTCTTCTCTGGTTTCTCCCTCATTCTGCTAATAGACTTTCTCTTCCATCACCTTTGTCCTGTCACTCAACTGTTCAGTTTTATAGTGAACCCTAATGACCTTTCATATCAAACCTAGACTCCTCTGTGGCACTTTTAAGAAATTTCTGGAATATATAGCATACATTATCTCAAATCCTCTGCATGACGCTTTAAAGGTACAAGGGGGTATTATCTTAGTTTTATCTGTGTGTAAACAGGCTGAGTGACTTGTTTAAGGTCTTGAAGCTACTAATTCTTTCATTTCTGCTACCCAGCCTCTTTTTTCATTCTCATGACACTGTTTTAAAATTTTAAAACCAATTATCATATTTGTTAGTATGTTTCTGCATTGCTACAAAGGAATACCTGAAGCTTGGTAATCTATAAAGAGGTTTAACTTGACTCACGGTTCTACAGGCAGTAGAGGAAGCATGATGCCCACATCTGCTTCTGGTGAAGGCCTCAGGAAGCATAGAGTCATCGTGGAAGGTGAAAGGAGAAGAACCAGCATGTCACATGGTGATTGAGGGAGCAAGACAGAGAGATGGGAGGTGCCACACACTTTTAAGCAACACTGACTATTGTGAGGATAGCACCAAGCCATTCATACGAGATCCACTCCCATAACCCAAACATCTCCCACCAGGCTCCACCTCCAACATTGGGGATTACATTTCAACATGAATTTAGAGGGGACAAACACTCAACTACATCACCATATATACAATGTACTTAAAATTTTTGTCTTGATGTCAAGGAAGAAAAATAACTGTAGTTGAGAGTTGCTGATGTCTTGTTTACAGAATTCCCAATCTTCTTAGTTGTGATTACCTAAGGAGGCCTGTTTTAGAGTTTGAGAGTTTAGTGTATGTATGATTTTAAAATGTTCTATTTTTGATAGGAAGTTAAGAGAGACACTGTGGCTTGGTATCACTTGACTGTTTTACATAGCTCAGCCACACGCCTCTGTGGTTCACATTATCTGCAAGATGAGTCAGTGTTATGGTGGTAATACTAACCTCATAGATTCTAACTCTTCAGTATCAAGATTAGACTCAGCATATGTTAGATTGGCACAAAGTGTACACTGTTAGATTCTCTTTCTGTTATTATTCTCATTACCCCGTTTAAATAAATGTGTTTCCTTAAAGATGTTTTAGAAAAGTATATATAAGGCAGTGTTAAGGAAGAAAATAGATTGTAGTTAGATGAAGTAGGTTATTCTATAGGAATGACTTCAATCTTCTGGGCCTCAGTTTTTCCATCTGTAAAAATGAAGGTGGTTACAAGCAGTAAATGTCAAATACCCAGTACAGAGCTTGATAAATAGTTGGTGTTTGGAAAATACTAGTTTTTCTGTAAGATTTCAAGGTGTATTTTTCAACTTTATACGCTCAGTGTATGTGCTAAGCAGTACTGCCTGGAACAAGATGTTTGTAAAATAAATGCTAATACATCTTGGCATCACTTCATTCAATGAATACATTTCAGACTTTTTTTTCCTCTGTCTTATAAATTTAATCTTTTTCACAAAGAAATATTCATTTTATTAACTCAAAATCAAATGAATTAAGACTTTCTAGACGCATATTAGGTATTATCACAATTAGTAATATGTTAACACAATTAGTAATGTCCCAAGAGATATCAAACTTACTAAAATATTGTTATGGTTAATTTTTTTTTTTTTTTTTGACAGAGTCTCACTCTGTCGCCCAGGCTGGAGTACAGTGGCGCGAGCTTGGCTCACTGTGAGCTCTGCCTCCCAGGTTCACACCATTCTCCTGCCTCAGCCTCCTGAGTAGCTGGGACTACAGGCGCCCACCACCACGCCTGGCTACTTTTTTGTATTTGTAGTAGAGACGGGGTTTCACAGTGTTAGCCAGCATGGTCTCGATCTCCTGATCTTGTGATCCACCCAACTTGGCCTCCCAAAGTGCTGGTATTACACGCGTGAGCCACCACGCCCGGCCCTGTTATGGTTATTTTAAAAGTTATTAGTGCCATTAATTATATGTATTATATATTATTTGTTTTTTGAACTTATATGAAGCAAGGTATAATATGGAAACAAATATTAATTATGTAGTAATTAATTTTAGGTATTGAAGAAAATATTCAAGAAGTTGTTGGGCATATCACTGAAGGTGTGTGCAGGCCTCTAAAGGTAAAATATTTTGTTTTTACATATGCTATATGGTACCTGGTTAAATTATTACCTTATTTGTAGGAACTTAAGAAACTGATACCAACTCAAATACAATCTATAATTTTTTCAAATTAGCACACTAATGTAGACTAATAAGAAACATTTTAAAATAATAATTGCCAGTTTTCTCTCTGAGAAAGAAAATTGGTAATATTTGTAGTTTGCATATATTGACCTATCTTTTACAGATTATATTTCCTGTAGTAATTTTTCTTATTTGATTGAGAAAAAAATCTATTAAATTTAAATAGCAAATCTATGAACTCTTAACAGAGAGATTTACTAAGAATATTTTGTTTACTTGATTGCTTCAAACATAGAAGAGTTTTTGCTTATAGCAATAAATAATGATTAATCCAAGGATAAAATAATATGTATCAGTATTAGCAATACTATTTATAGTACAAGGAACAGAATTTGGAATCAAATTTGAGTCAGAATTCCCATATTGCCACTTAATTGTGTTTACTTATTCTATCTGCTTAACTCTTCTGCGCCTGAATTATCCTCCCGTGGAACCTGTATGTTAAAACATCTATCATCCAGGGTTGTTGTGAGGATGACTGTGTAGATGAAGTACATAGTTTATGACACTAAGTATTTAGCAGATGGTAAATACCTTTGTTTTCCTTTATTAATATTTAGAGAATACTTGGCAATTGTTGGTTTACTTTTCCTTATAAACCAACTTCCTTGATTGACTTCAATTTCGTACATGGAAATTGAAATCCAGAAGTTTAATTAATTTTTTCAAGAAATGAACTTTAAAATTAATTTATTTTATTTCTAAGGTTTTGTTTTTTTTTTTTTTGGCATATGTTCCAGGCAAGGAAATCTCAGATGACACACTTTGTGACAATTGATTATATTGACAAATTTAACTGTTACTCTAACTTGATCTCATAGGATGTAACTGTATATTCAGAAAATAAATGGCAAAGTATCTTGAAATTATTTTACTTATTTCTCCCAAATGAAATATTTACTTGTCATAGTTTGATGTAGACACATATAACTCTTATAAATATTGTTTATTTTGTATACTGGCAGTTACTGGAAACATAGAAGAAGAGGAGGAATAAAATGAGATTTATTTTGCTATGCTTTTATACCTTTTTATAACTTCATATAGTCATAAAGTGACTAGGTAAAAGATAAATTTTACTTTATCTGCCTTACCTTCCCCCCTTCCTTGCTTATGTAATTATGTTTCTTTTTACAGCTGTTCTTTCTTTTTAAAAAAAAATTTAATTTATAATTTTTGTGGCTACATAGTAGGTGTATGCTTTTCCTTTTCTTTTTAAAAAGTAATTGTGTAAATATTATAATTTTAGAATCTAAGGGTTATAATGGACTCTTCAGTTTCCTGTCCTGGTTTGAGTAAGAATTATTATATCAAAAATGTTTAAACTAATACCCACCAGTTAGATAAAGACGTTATATACTGAAGTCTGCCTTTGTTTTAAAATGTACTTAGAAATTCTCATTTCATCTTCCTGTACATGCTCAGAAAGATCTTTATGACAATTGTAGGACCTTACTGTGATCTGCTGGCAAATTTAAATATAAGATGCCAAAGGGAAAGAAGACACTAGTAAGCAGACAAGTATCTTTTTGTCGTAAAATGAAGAAAAATTCCTTTTCTGAAATGACAGAAACTTGAAATCTTTCCATATGATGATAATATGTATTGCATACTCCAGAGAATATTTAGCAGGTGTTCACAATAGTTACATATCAAATTAGCTTGATAGTGATATATAATCTAGCAATTTCATACACACCTTCCTTTTATACTGATAGACAGTGTTACATTATTTTAGGAATTTTTTTTCTGTATGACTTTATTTGGTGGTTATATTTTCAGTGATATAGTTGTTAGATGAGGAAAAAAATTTTGACTTTTAATATTTCCTTTTGCAATTATAATTCTGAATTTTTCTAGTGATCAATCTGCTTTTATAATCTCACTCATACAAAATTTCTTCTTCCTAATTGATAAGCAACTAAACTTTTTCTAATGACATATGATATTGGATGTTATGGCTACTTTTCTGTCCATTATTCTTCTTTGTAGAAATGGGTTTTTTTTAGAGTAAGAGATTTTGATTTTTAGAAGCATAAAGAAAAGGTTATAGTGGTAATGGGAGATAATCCTTGAGAAACTATATATTTGATTTATTCTACCTTGTTTAATCTTTTCTTTGTCTTAGTAAAGTGAAACATCATAGGTGGTAGATTAAATATTTGTAAATGTATGCATTAAGATAAGATCTGTAAATCTATTGCCAGTTCAAAGAATTGGTGCTCTAAGTTTAAGATTACATATGTTGTGTAGAGGATACTATCCATGGCTCATCAGCATCAACCCTATTACTTTGTACATGTCTTTACTCCAAAATTGTAGCTAGAAAGATCAGAACTAATATATTAAAAATTTTTTTCAAGCCCATGGGTATAAAATCCTTCTTTTATGTGAATGTTTTAGATTGCTGATAGATTACCAGCTATCATTTGAATTTTCTCTTTTAATAAAAACTTTAGGGTAGTGTATGCTACAGACCTTAGATTATGGCGGGTTCTGTGAAGGCAGGCATAATGTAAAAGATCAATGGCATGAAAAATAAAGCTGAATATTGTACACAACATAGTCATTGGGCCCTCAGATTGAGGTATACATAGGAACAGATGTCTACCCTGAGCAGCTGTCTGTGATACTAAGGTAAAGGAAGTTCATCATCATCTTTTTTAGTCCTCCCTTCTTCCTATGTCCCCTTCATGAACACAAACCCACTCTCTTTCTCTTGCTCTCACTTTTTCTTTCTGGCCTTGGAGAGGAGAGCCACTGTTCTTTTAGCTCTTCCCTACCTTCTCTGCTGTCAGGGTGCCTGAAGCCCATTTTGCTACTTTTAATATCTGCCTTTATGGTTGATGCTGCTTCTCACAATGCAGTTAGGATTTATTGAGTGCTTATGATGTGCCAGGATCTGTTCCAACACACTTTATGTCTGAGCCATTATTCCCATTGCTGCTTTCCAGCTCTGCTAATGATTTTTCCCTCGACTGTCATCACAGTGATAATTTCCAGCCCAGTTGCTGCTACCACCACTTCTTTGGTCTCTTTGACCTTTTTTACTTTTTGTTTCTCTTGTCTTTTGTTGTTTCTCCTGTGACTGTTGGGTTTTGCTGAAAATGGTTAGCCTCTTATATAGCCCTCATAAGACAGAGTGTTTCTTTCTGTGTGGCAAACAAAGCATTCTTGGTGTATTATTTGTCAGTCTTCTGATTTTCCAGCCTTTCTCTGTTGTGTTTTGTATTGTAGCTGTTGTATTGTTTATTGCCACTTTCCCTCAAAACCTTTGTATTCGAGACAGATAGAAATTGTTTTTTTTTCCTTCCTCCCTCCCTTCCCTCTTTTATTTTTCTTTCTTTTCTTTCTTTCTTTCTTTCTCTCTCTCTCTCTCTCTCTCTCTCTCCCTCTCTCTCTCTCTCTCTCTCTCTCTCTCCCCTCTTTTCTCTCTTTCTTAAGGGAGTTAGAACTAAGAATATTTTCTTGATGCCTCAAAATTCTGGAAGGCAGGTGGCCATATAGCTGAGATGGTGTTTAAAATCTGCTAGTAAAGAGCTGTTTGCCTACAATTAACATTTTTTATATTTTTCTGTAATAATTATATTAAAATTAAGAAAATATCACTTTTATTGATATAACATATAATTTAAGTCACTGTTAAGGTCTTGGTTTAAAAATAAATTATAATATGGAAAAATATATTTTTTAAATTCAAATGCCATTCATGATCCATGGTATGTGGTAGTTAGATAGTCTATCACCTATACCAACAGATGAACCAATTTCATAAACATATTAATGTAAATGTAAATTGATTGCTATAATCTAAGAGGCTTTTGTATGCAGATATAAAATCTCATTTTAGCAAATCATAATTGTTTTATGACATATGCCAAAATCTAAATACAGAGAAAGTTCAACTTTTAAAAGCATTTATTAAACATCTGTTGTGTGTATACTGTTCTACCAGATGCTACAGAGATGTAAAATAGGCAGAAGAAGACATAATGTCTATACTGTATTTGTATTTGGAAACTAGTTAGGAAAGCAAGAAGATATAATGTAAGCAATAGCTTAAGGGCAGATACAATATTTAAGTAAGCATTTATCAGTGTAGTTTAGATTGTATTCATTAATAAAAGAAAGATCAGTGAAGGATGAAATTTAATTAGAAAAGATTCATATTTGCTAAATCTTGAGGCAGATCAAGTTAATCTTGAACTAGATCTGATTTTGCTCTGGTAATCTTATAATTTGGCAAATATGTTGGTGCTAATTCAAGATTTGTCTACTTTTCTATTCTTTGATTAATAAACAAACTTGATATAATAATTTATAGACTGGAATTTTTTTTCTTGAATATTTGGCAATAAAGCAGTATGTTTTCATTGATAATCTGTTTTACGGACGTAGCAGTTGCCTTTACAATTTAGTATTGAACCAAATTCCATTATATACTGGTGATAAATCTCAAATGATCTCAATGTATTGATATTTCTGGTAACAACTGGCTTGAACCAAATTCTGCAAATAATGGGTCGGTTTTTTTGTAGAGTATATCTATGTTAAAATGTTTGTTACTTTACCATCTTGTATGACTTACTACTCAGAAATTATTTAGGAGGCATTTTGTGATCTCTGCAATAATAAAAGTTTGCCTTTGTTATTCTATTCATACCGTATGTTATTAATGAAAAAAGTTATACTTTTAAGAAATGTTTACTTTCCTCTCATGTATTTTAATAGGTTCGAATTGAGCAAGTAATAGTTGCTGAACCTGGGGCAGTTTTATTATATAAAATTTCTAATCTTCTCAAATTTTATCACCATACAATCAGGTAAGTGGAATGGCAAAATGTGCTTGCCAAATCCAATGTGCTGTTTCTTTCAGTTAGAGCACAGTATAAGACTTTTTTTTTTATATTGTGTATGGTAATTATACACTAAGTATAGACTAAGCATAACTAGTAGAACCTCCACACCATGTAAATCATTATATGCATATTATACATGCTGTGCCTTAAGGTCTATTATTTCCTTTCTCCTTTTTTCTCCAAGCTTAACTACACACGCGCGCGCGCACACACACACACACACACACACACACAACTTATATAACAATATAAGTCTATAACGTAAGTCTTTATTGAGTCTTCCTGCATTAGTAAAAGACATCCAAGGCAACTAACGCAACTATACCATATACGCACAATAGAGCATAGTGAATTAAATGTTCTATTCTGGATGTAAATAACTTAAATTCTTTAGCATTTAGTTTACTATAAGTGATAAAATAGAACCATAGCTTTATCTTCGCTACATACCAGCAACTTTATCTGATTAGGAACCACTCGTCTTATATAAAATGTAATCTTTGACTCCAAAATATGCATTCATTTTTGCTTTACATTTGTCTGTTGGTGGTATACCCTTGAGTTTTATTATAACTGTCACTGTAAGACTGTTACATGTGTAGTTATGTTAAAACAATGTCTTTCCAAGCCATATTTTTGATAGTTTTTATATTTTTCCATTAAATAATTATTTAAAAATTACTTGGCTGGGTGCGGTGGCTCAAGCCTGTAATCCCAGCACTTTGAGAGGCCGAGACGGGCGGATCACGAGGTCAGGAGGTCGAGACCAGCCTGGCTAACATGGTGAAACCCCGTCTCTACTAAAAAAATACAAAAAACTAGCCGGGCGAGGTGGCAGGCACCTGTAGTCCCAGCTACTCGGGAGGCTGAGACAGGAGAATGGCGTAAACCTGGGAGGCGGAGCTTGCAGTGAGCTGAGATCCGGCCATTGCACTCCAGTTTGGTCAACAAAGCCAGACTCCGTCTCAAAAAAAAATTACTTGTTATACAGTATGCCAGTATCAGGAATAGTAGGCCAACTGTTAAAAATCTAAGAAGAATATAACTAACATTACCAGGAAAGGTTGAAGGAGCACTAGTTTACAGAGTACCAAAAAACTGTGGTAAGGTTATCACCTACCCCTTAGTGACAGACAGTAGCCACCCAGAACTTAACAAACAGCTAAGAAGGGGATTTTACATCTTACTAGTAGATTTTCAAACAAAACTAACAAGCTGTAGTCTACAAAACTGATCAGAGGTAGGATTCGGATTAGTCCCTTAATATTTTAGATATAAACTTATTGTTATCGTTCCCGTAACTCAAAAGCAATGAATTAGTTTCAGTTGTAATATTATAGCATCCTATAATAAGAGAATAATAAATACTTAGAAAACACAAGGACAGCTGAAAGCTGGACATAACAAGTGCTGTGTTATAAAAAGATGCTGGTAAAATAATTTTTAAAATTGTTTATTTAATAATGTCCATGATGGGACTAAATGAAATTTATTATTTAAAGATATTGATATGTTAGTTTCTAATGCAGAAAATGTTAGAAAAAAATAATTCAGATTCTGAAGATGATAATAAGTTTTTTAGGCTCTGATAATTGTAATTTTTCTGTCTTTGAAGATGATATTGAAGATGACAAAATCTTTTTTTGATTGACTTTTTGCATGTACTTTTTCTACTAGTTCACACATTTCCTCATTCAATTAAAAAGTTGACTGTATACTTGCCATTCTTCTAGGTAATAAGGAAACAGTAATTAACAAAACAGAACTTAAACTTACATTCTAGTAGGGGAGATAAGCAAGTATAAAATAATAATTTTTGGTAGTTATAAGGGTACTGAAGATAAAGCAGGAGAAAGGAAATAGAAAGTATAGGGAGTGACCATATATGACTAGATATATGTGTGTGTGACTGTTTTTGAGGCCATTCAGTAGAGGTGGTATTTGAATACAGATGTGAATAATATGAAGGAGTTGGGCATGAAAAGATCTTGGGGAAGAATGTCCAGGACAAAAATACACTCTGGTACTGAAGCTAGGAAAAGCTTGCATTTTGGAGGACTAGAAAGAAGACCAGGAATTGGAGTGTAGTGAATTGGAAGGAGTGGGGGGGATGAAATAAGAAAGGTAGAGAGAGGCCAGCTGGTATAGGATTTTGAAGGCCATAGTGGATATTTAGATTTCATACTGAGTGAATAAGATTGGGAAAAATGTGAGGGTTTTGAGTGACCTGAGCAGGTTCATGTTACAAGGTTACTCTGAATACTCTGCGAATCATGTAGCGTAGTGAGACAAAAGGGAAAATAAGGAAGATATTTAGAAAGCAGTTTGTGGTCCTGAGAAGAGATGATGATGAGTTTAGACTAGGGTGACAATAGTTGATTTTGGAGATAATTTATGTCACAGCCAATAGGACATGTATACATACTAGATAGTGTGAGGTGTGAGGAGTCAAGGATGAATTCTTGGCTTTTGGTTTGAACAGCTGGGTGAATGGTTTTGTTTGCTGAGATGGGGAATGCTGGAAAGGAACTGGTGGATGGGAGTGGTGGGTAAGGAAGAATTCCGTTCAGTTTTGGCCTTGTCAGATTTGATGTATCTGTGAACATAGAGTAGGAGATTTTGAGTGAGCAAATAATACAGAGAGAAATCAGGGCTGAAGCTATAAATGTCTTAGTTTTCAGAAAATAGATGACATTTGATGCCATGGGAGTAGGTAAGGTCACTTGAGAAATGAGTATAGATAAAGAATGGGGCTAAAGACTGAGTCCTGGGAAGCTCCAATATTTTGAGGTCAAGAAGAGGAGAAACCACAAAACTGGCAAGGAATAGCAGTGAAGTTGGGAAAAAAACAAGACGCATGCAAGATCTCAAAAAATTCACCTCTTACACATTAAAACTCCCAACAAAAGGAAGATATAGAATCCAAAAAACAGGGACTCAAGCATGCTTGGATTATATATCTTTTCCTCTAAAACTTTTCTCCCTGGAATTAATAAACACTTTGATTTTGTACTTTACTTTCCTATGCCCTTATCACTATTTCGGATCCAAGTTATTTAAGAGAACTCAACACTGCATTGTCTCACCATATAGTCCACCAGGTAATCGGCCTCTCTCCTGCCCCTGTCTGATACCCTTCTTGGAGCCCTCATTCCCCGCCAGTCTAGATGTGTTGCCCTTTAGGCCTACTGCAAGCTGCTTGGCTGTCACACTGGGGTTTGTCTTCTTCACTAGCCTGTTCATTGGCTTGTTTCGGGTATCCCTGATTCTTTGGTCAGCTCTGAATAGTATTTACATGAGTGTAATGATGTAAACATTGAATAGTCATTTACCAGAACTCTGTGCCCGTGGCTATATTAGGAAGCCTGGGGAAGGTGAAGTTTGGGTGTGTTGTGGTGGAGGAGGAGAACTGTATAAGAGAGTTTAACTCTCATCTTCTACATCAGGGAATTTGTAGATAATACCTAAAACTGAAAAATCAAGTAATAGTATAAGCATGTTGGATAGAAATATGGAATGAAATGTCAGAAGAAACGTCTACAATTATCTGGACCAGTTACTGGAACATAGTGAGTGCTCAATAAACATTAGTAAATTCTAGATCTGAGTAACTGCAAAGTACAGCTGATAACTACAAATTTTTTTAAAAAAAGTAAATGTATGTTGAGCTCTCTCTAAATGTTTCATTAAATTGCTTCTATTTGTTTTCATTTAATTTGCTTCCTCTGTTGCTTGATGTACACTTTTGTTCAGAGAAATACTTGTTTTTATTGCATGTGCAGGCATGTGTGGGAATTCCATCCAGTTTATTTTAGTATTTGGTTTACAATATTTTTAACTGAAATACTTGTTGTTTCTTTAAAATATAAGTATTATGGCTATTGGTTTAGCAATTTGCTAGTATTTTGCTGTTTGCTCTATATATGTATTTTACTAATAATTTGCTTTTTTTCATGAACTATGTAAGAATTTATCTAATTTATTTTGGTTTCAGAATTGTACTGAAATATTACATTTGCAGAGATTAATATTTGCTTTTATAATATATCATATGTGGTTTGATTTATCAGTAAATTTGCTGTGTTTTAGCTTACTGTTTGGTAGTATTTAATGCCATTATATTCGTCTTTAGCAATCTAAAATGTTTTAGGCATGGAAGATGTTGTGATACCTTTAGAAATTTCCCTACTGGATTACAGCATATTTTCATATCCTTAAGAAGCTTTTCCCCTAGAAAGTTGTTAAAATCATTTTTAGTGTGTGAATTAGGAGAAAAAAATTGGGAATTATTTTATATACATACTTGTCTTAGACCTTGGCAAAAATGGGAAACCTCCTTGAATAGGTCTAAGAAATATCCTTATACAATAGCAAATTGAGGATTATGGAATGTACAAATTAGTTATTTCAAAATATTATCATACTTTTCAGACTTATCAGACTTTTCAGTTAGTCTAAATATACTGCTCTGTAGGCAGCTGTATAAAAATTGAGAAACTCTAATTTATAGGTGTGTTATTGATATAGTATGACAGTCTTAATTAAAAGAATAACTCAGTATTTATGCAATTTAAATATTTTATCAATAGAGCTGTTGATTCAATGCTCTTCTTAAAATTTAACTGTCTTAGATAATTGAGACATATATTTACTCTAATAGAGGAAAAATAGAGATAGGGTTTTATATATTACAAATATTTGTTCTGACCCACAGTTTTGCTAAAAGAGATTGTGAAATATTGAAAACATAGTAGTTTGTTTTTATTTTTTCGTCACCTAACTCAAAAGAAAAACAAAAATCCTGATTTTTAAAATATGAAACTAGAGTATTTGTAATTCACAGGTTATATTTTACATAAAAACTTTTATTTAAATCTAGGTCTTTTTAAAGCATTCTACTCAAAGAACTGTTTTGTTTCAGTTTCTGTTTTGCAACCTGAAATATCCTTTGCTTTTAGTGGCATTGTTGGAAATAGTGCAACTACATTGTTGACTACCATTGAAGAAATGCATTTGCTAAGCAAAAAAATATTCTTCAATAGTTTGAGTCTTCATGCAAGTAAATTAATGGACAAGGTATGTTTGAAAAATGTAATTATTAAATTATGTGAATGTGAATCTTTCACATTAAAGATGTTTTAATGATTTTATTATTGATTTATAACTTTTCCCATTACATTCTGTGTTCCTTTGAGTTCTTCCTGTCACCAACAACTTTCATTTTGAGATGACTGATTGTACCTAAGTTTATAGTCTTCATTCCAGAAACAGTATAACATTGAGTTATAATTAGAGATAGCGTCTCAGGCTCCAATTTTACTACCATTTTTTCTGTCACAGAAGTTGTATAATTAAAGCAAATTTACTATATTTAGCCGGGGGCTAAGATGACATATAGATTGGAAAACCAGAACTCTTACAAAATGTTTTTTCCAAACAGCTTGTATTTCTACCCCTGATGTTACAGTTTTGCCCTTATGAAATTTATGCTCCTCTGAGTTATATAATTATTTATGAAAACAAACAAAAAAACACATCCCACAAAAAAACAAATAAACAACAAAAACCTGAACAAGGTCTGTAAGATCTAATATCTTAAATTGAGCAGGGTATTTTGGTAGGACCTTAAGGAATATATTTACAATGATCAAATTCTTCTTTATTTTTGTTTCATTATTGAGGACATGAGTTTTTCAAGGATGTGTCACAATCACCATGCTGGCTTTTTAATTGTACTACTCTATCTAATAGGCTAGCTATATTAGGCCCGGGTTTTGTAATATGGTATAAAATAGTCAGTAGCAATTTAGTTCAGAATACCTGGTCAATCTTTACTTTCCTAAGTTCAATCTTCACTTTCCTAAGTCTACTTCCTGACCCACATGCATGACTCAGATTCATTTGGAAAAGCAACATGAATTTGTGGAGCTGGAATGTCTACCTTAATTTTTCTTGCCTTGTGTATTTCTGTTTGCATCACCAGTTTACTAACAATCATTTCTGGTTATATTTGTTTTTATGGTTCTTATTTAGACAGAACTCTTCTAAAATAATTTATACATGATACCCAAACATTAAACATGAACAAATATGTGCTAGATGTTGAGAGTACAAGGATGAACACTCAAGGTCTGTTGACCTCCTTAAGGTTGCTTCTCCTTTAGTGGAAAATGACCAAATAAGTCTGGTTATTATAGAATCCTATGATTTATGAAAGACATGTGCCTAGGGTATATGCTAGCACCAAGGGAGGAGTATATTTAGCCACCTATATGTGCTCTTCTAGAGAGAGGAAGCTTTCCACAGAGAGACGTAAGAGAGTTGAACTTTGAAGGACAGGTAGGCTTTAGATAGGTGAAGAAAGGAGTGGATGGGGTCATCTTAAATAGAAGTAACAAATAGAATATGCTAGAACATGAGTATGAGTTACCTATAAACACATTTTTCATTTATTAAGAAATACCACTAGTAAAGTGATGTGTTTTATATATGTAAGTGGGGAGGCTGGGTTGGAGATAGGAAAATTAAAGGAGTATTGCAGTTGTTTTTATTCACACATGATCTAAGGGAAAGGCTCTGGGAATAGGCAAGAGGGGACAGATTCTTGAAGGGTAAAGATAAAATCTTCAAAACTTGATGACTGACTGAATGTGGGTAAGTGAGAGGGAGTCATCTAGAATAATTCCTAGGCTAACCACAAATATCTAGAATGCAGAAAGAGGGAACAATTTGGGAGATAAAGATGGTTTCGTCTAAGTCAGATAAGTTGAGTTTGAGGTGCCTATGAGACATCCCTCTGGAATTGGTCTTATCTAAAGGGGAGCGATACATTTGGATTCAGAGAGTTTGACATATAAGAGATAGTTGAATTCATGGGTTTGGGTGAAGTCACTAGGAAGAATTTTTTTTGTAAGAGTGGAGCTACCAGGACACAGTCTTGGGAAATGCTGACATTTAAGAGAAGGAAAAAAGTCAACAGTATGATGCTAAGAGAGGATGGCCAGAGAGGCAGGACAAAAATTAGGATAAGGTTTTGTCAGAAAAGCTAAGAGAAGAGAGTTTCTAGAAGGAGGGCATGGTTAATAATGACAGATGCTTTTAAAGAATTCTAGTAGGAGACTTGTTATCTTTGGCAATATATACGTGATAGGTGACCTGACTGGACAATTTTAGTCCTGTGGTGGAGATAGGAGCCAGATTGCAGTATGCAGAAAAGCTCATGGGTAAGCATATTTCCAGCTTTACCAATTGGAAAACATACGGGCCTTAAGACTGAAAATAGATGCATTAGGCATTTGTATTAAGAAATTTGAAACAGAACAATAAAATGAAGATAAATAGAAAGGATGGAATTAAATTTCTGTGACAAATTAGAAAACAAAAGCAGAATTATTTGTTGAAAAGATAAACAAAATTGACAAACTTCTAACAAGTTTAATCAAGAAAAAAAGAAAATTAGAAGTTTTTAGAAATTAGAGACAATCCACAGATGAGAATTAAAACTTAGAGAGTACACATATGCAGTTTTATGCTAATCATCTGAAAATCTGAATAGGGTGAATGCTTTTCAAGGTGACATAAATTGGTAAAATGTGAGTCAAAAGGAAGTGGAAAGTGTGAATATACCTAAGGAAGGAAGAAAAGTTATTAAAGAACGTGTTGCCAGGCCTCGTTCAGATTATATAGAGGACTTCATTCATACTTAGGAGGAACAGATAATTCTCCAGAACACGAAAAAATATGAAAAGCTTCTCAGTTTGTTTTAGGTAGTATAACACTGACATAAAACCTTTTAAAGATAGTCAGTAGTGAAAACTATGTATTAGTCACCTTTTAAGTTTTAAAACTTCAAAATTCAGCATTTATATATTAAAACCAAGAATGATTTATTACATGAATATAAGAATGTTTCAGTGTTAGGAAATATACTAAATGAGTATACAAAATAAATTTTATATTCTCATATTTGATCACATTGTTTAGGGAAAATCTTAGTAAGTCATTGAAGAATACTTCCTTAACC